>NC_090750.1:70318826-70320392 GCF_036898095.1 Palaemon carinicauda
AAATTGTTTAAGAGATAATTCACAGTCGCCTGCAAAATGGAGACTTTTAAGCACTACCATACACATTTCCATATATTCTATGGTTCAGGAAAACCCACAATTGTTGCCAGATGAGCAGTACGTCCAAGATTGCCGACTATGTCACTAAAAACACAGGCATGATTAAAAACATCAACTTTTGAATTCTGTTCCTAAACACTTCCAACTAAAGATGACATACATTCCACGCTGTGTATTACCTCAACGAAAACACTGGTCCTTTATACGCACAATGAAAAAGTCAATTGATTGAATTTGTTATAAATGAAGTACATAGAAAGAATTATAGTCACACCCTTGACTTAAGTTGAATAGGCTACAAAGCATAAAGGCAGTGTTGACGCTCTCCAAAAGGAAAATTGCTTATAATGATTTAATAATTGAAAATGAAATCTAGCAAAACGGAATAAACCATTAGGCCTACCTTTATAATAAATGAAGACTATCACTAGATAATGCTTCATAATCTCATCAAACAGATTTATTTTCTCACTGACTATTTAAGAACCAACATATCTGCAGAAAACCAGTTTTTCCCAATTGGTGAAACAACCCAGGATTCCCCCACCCCCTCCCACCCACTTCTTGGAAGTTACGTCATAACTAACAAGCCAATTACGCCTGTCCAGCGGTAGAATATGGAGCAAAAAAAATTTTTTTTTTACAAAAAGAAGAAAAAAAAAATTATATAAACTGTTTTTACTTATGCTTTTTACCTACATTCCCGGTTTACTTTAAACTGAATTTCACATAGACAAGTCTGTGTCCAGAGGTCTAAGCTAGTCCCTGTTTAGTTACCTGTGCTAACATAAGACCAACCTCCTCTAATTCTACAAAGTATTTGATTATTAAATCTGTGGTTCCAATACACATCCGGATGTTTCAAAGGATTAGATCCTTGTTGCCTAGAGAGAGAGAGAGAGAGAGAGAGAGAGAGAGAGAGAGAGAGAGAGAGAGAGAGAGAGAGAGAGAGAGAGAGAGAGAGAGAGAGAGTCTAGTAGCTATGGACGTACTTATCATAACCGTATTACATACAGAAGACTATAGATTACTTCTATGTAAAGATGGGATTATATAAACAACGAAAATTGAGGCGTCTTCCAATTATTCTGATCGAAATGATTCGCTAGTTTACGCAATTATAAAAAAAAAAAAAAAAAGATTCTTGTACTATTGTCAATCTTTTTGTTTACATTGGATGTCAATGTTAAGTTCCAATGAACTCAAAATATTGAAAAGTTGTCAACAATGTTGCAAAAACACAGAGCAAACAAACCTGAACTATAAGCAGTAGTCTACTTTGGTTAGGAGATTCACCATTGAAACTGGCAATTTGCTAACAGAATATTCATTATACAAGTTAAATATAATAAAGTAGATTATGGAATGCGTCTATTCACAGAGAGAGAGAGAGAGAGAGAGAGAGAGAGAGAGAGAGAGAGAGAGAGAGAGAGAGAGAGAGAGAGAGAGAGAGAGAGAGAGAGTGGTGGGTGTGGCTGATACTGCCAGCAGCTGTCAAACTAGGCT
>NC_090750.1:70320892-70415892 GCF_036898095.1 Palaemon carinicauda
TGTGGCTGATACTGCCAGGAGTTGTCAAACTAGGCTGTAGACCCCGAGAAGGAATCTTGAACCAAATAATTCATTTTACAAAATATGCAGAGCTGAACAAATGTTTAATTTCCTAAGGCTGCTGTTAATTGCGACCAAAGGAAGATATATAAAACAATTGTTTACATTATCAAGGATTGTGTGTACTTCATTACAAATAATTTATAACAAAGCCTTTACAAAGGATTAATTATCAGCATACTGTAGGTAAAATGATCGATTAATTTATCTATTATATAGGCTGGATATGTTAAGCTGTTAACGGATTGTATTTTTATGACAACTGATGATTTTTTTGTGTGTATTCATACACCACGCTTCAGTGACTTTCCTGCACATATCTAAAATTTACAAATCCTTCTCACACTTTCGCAAGACAAAAAATATGCACAAATTATACGATGTTTTTTACAATGAAGTATCACCAGCAACAGCTTAAAGAGGGAAACCGAAATCTACCAATTTACCTTCTTTTCTAAAGGAAATGTGTAATTAAAACCTATTAGTCATTTTTAAATAGAACATTGACCAGATTTTACCATGATAAGGCCTTCTAAATTCCTTTCTGACGCCAATAGAAAACTTAAGTCCTGTGGTCAAGCACTTGTCATGGTTATTACTCAATTTCTTCCTATATTAACTACTGCGATCAAAATCGATTATAGTGTTCGTTCTTGGAACCCAAAACCACATTACCAATACAAACAGCCACTTGGAAAGTCTCATACAATAACCATTCACAAATGGAGCTAAAAACGGTTTATTTCCTGCAAATGCCAGTATGAAATTTATTTCGGCAACTTAAGACTTTCTAAAGAAAATAACTGGTCATTTCAAATCTCTAGTGTTTAAAGTGATTAAACGTCATCGAGAAAATAAGTAAATAAACCCAGTAAGTGACTCCTTCTTACCTTTTCCCTTAATTTTTCACTGCACTAGCTAAAAACACGTCTTTCTATGCCCGTGTCTATGGCGGACTGATTCTTCTTCAGCTGTAACAACTGTCAAAAACATCCCTAGACATGCCCTAAGATATCCCTAGATCAGAGGTATTTTCTTCTGGTGTTCTTCAATACTTTGCATTCTTTGTGATATTAATACAAATTATATAATGTTGCCTCTTCTATAATTATAATATACTACATATTTGCTTTTAGTCATTGTGTTTATGAAACAACAAACCCTGATATATAGATTTTTAAACAAGAACTAACTTGCATTTCTATTTCGATATGTGCTATGAAAAATATATTTATACAATCATAATAGCATTGAGTCATACACAAGCAATACTTAACAAAAAATGTAAGTATCCCAATTGTATGCCTCTAACAGCTAGAATGTCCCCATCTGGGGACAAATCCCCTAAAATTGGTAGACAAAGTCCGAGAATTGCTTCAGCCAATCAGGGGCCTCCACTATACATACTCTTCGTTTCTATGGTTCTCTCCATTAGCTAAAAACATTGTATTTTGACTAGGATATATTTAAGTAGTTCTTCGATAGACAACTTAGAGTATAATAGACCTTCAAAGAGAAATTTGTATGAGCCCTATTTAATAGATATATACGAGAGAAGCGTATAAGCTATTTTATATTTCACGAAGTTTCTTCTTCTTTGTCCTTTTCTAAACAACACGTAGGCCTATGTACCTATCTAAAGAGTGTTTTAACAAATATGACGAATTAATGCCGATATAGATATTATCTAACTTAAATAAAACAGATGTATGATAAGAATTAATAAGGCTTTGATAGAGTATAAGAAAACCACTGATTATTCAAACCTTTCTCCTCTTAATAAGAAGCATATTTGCGAGGATATTTAAGGGAACCTATTTAAAATAAATTTATTCTTCATAGAAGCACTATTTAGGCCGAGGTATCTAATGTACGTGTTTGCTGCGTCTTTATCAGATTTGAACACAGTTTCGACCAATCCAAGCATATTTTCGTCTATTTCCATTAGCGTTTTGAGCTAACAGTTTTGTAAATACTTCTCATATTGGTTCATTGGAGTAAATTGGTTCTTTAAAGACATTTTGCACAACAACCATTTATCATTTAATGGAAAAAAACACATAAAGGGTGCACAGACTCTGGTTTACATTAGTCTACAAAACTTGATTGAATAGAAAACAAAATACCAAATTCTCTTCAAAGAAAACTCTTAAAGGATGACTATAGTAATTTATTACACATGCAAAACCAAGGGCTTGGCAAAACTCGCTTCAAATTCTATTCCTATTTTGAGGATATAGATGACAATCTAATAAAACGATTACTAGAACTATATTTTCCTATGTTTATAAAGTAATGAGATATACATTCTAACATCAGATTTAACGGAGAATGAAAATTACAACGTTAACATTAAAAAGAAAAGAGAGAGAGAGAGGAGAGAGAGAGAGAGAGAGGAGAGAGAGAGAGAGAGAGAGAGAGAGAGAGAGAGAGAGAGAGAGAGAGAGATTAAACATATGAAGATAGTTTATTATTATTATTATTATTATTATTATTATTATTATTATTATTATTATTATTATTATTATTATTATAAGCTAGGCTATAACCCTAGTTGGGAGAGCAACATGTTATAAGCCCAAGGGCTCCAACGGGAAAAATAGCCCAGTGAGGGAAGGAAACAAGGAAATAGATAAACTACTAGAGAAGTAATGAACAATTTAAACAAAATATTCTAAAAACAGTAACAACATTCAAATATATCTTTCATATATAAACTATAAAAACCTTAAAAAGGAAGAGAAATAAGATAGAATAGTCCACCCTCAAGCAAGAGAATTCTAACCCAAGACAAATGGATGACCATGGTACAGGAGGCTTTGCCACTACCCAAGACTAGAGGACATTGGTTTGATTTTGGAGTGTCCATCTAATAGAGGAGCTGCTTACCATATCTAGTCTTTTCTACCCTTACCAAGAAGAAAGTAGCCACAGAACAATTTCAGTGCAGTAGTTAACCCCTTGAGTGCTGAACAATTGTTCATAATCTCAGTGTTGTATGTGTAGGAAATTTGGCATTGCTGATGAGAATAAAAATGTATGGCTGTAGTAGTACCTATAATGTTTGTGAATATTGAGACATGGAGTGCAATAAAGGAAAATCGAAACGGAAGAGCTAGAGGGTATACAATACAAGATTATGAAAGAAATATTTGAACAGGTTTTAACTGCAACTTATTGGGGGTTATTAGTTTAAACAGGATCATAGCCAGTTGAAAATAGAATGGAATATAAAAAGGTGATGCTTTTTCATAACATCATTATATCAATGATAAACACTTAGTTAAGGAGATAGTGGAAGACTAACTAAGGGAACCATATGGGGAATGCTGGAGAAAATGTATTATAGAAATGTACAAAAGAATATGATAATAAGATTGAAGAAATGAGAAAGTATAAAAAAGCAATAATTCAAGAAATAAAAAGTAAGGTGGCAAATGATATTAAAAAAAAATTAAAAGAAAAGAAAGCAGAAATTACAAAACTGAGGTTTGTAAATAGTAATGGCAGAAGAGCTCACATATATGAACATAACACTAAGAAAGCAGTAATAGTAATAAAACAAGGTTGAATGTGATGGAGTTAAAGGAAAAATATAGAAACAGGAATGAAAAGGATAGGCTTTACGGGCTGTGCAGTGAGGCAGATAATACAAAAGAGCAAATGTTTAGCTGTCAAGAATTAAGAAAATTTAGAAGCAGTGGCATTGAAACTATGAAAATTGTAGAAGCAGTTACATTGAAACTATGAAAATTGTAGAAGCAGTTACATTGAAACTATGAACATTGTAGAAGCAGTGGCATAAAAAAAACTATTATTTGACTTATGGCAACTGTTCATATGGAAATCATTATGCAAATAGCTCTTTGGCCCCTTTCATGATAAAAGTAACATTCCAGCATATTCCACATAAATCTAATTAATACAACTTATTTCGGCAATTGAGAACACCTACCAATCACTCAAACAAATATAATATTGATTATACAGCTAATAAGTAAGTTATGTAATGCAATTGACACGGAAACATAACAACGGCCTGATCAACATGAATATTGTAGATTATGGGAAACATAAAGCAAAAATTGCCAGCTCACTCCAAACTCCAGCTCTTCTATTTAAACATTAATATAAAACTTTATCCCTTTTTCTTTCTTAAATAAAAAATTCTAGATTTTTCTACATTTCGTCAAGTCGGCCAAACTTCTGATATTTATACAAAGGTATCACACATGATCTAGAATAAAGATATAGACTTTTTAAGTCAATCACTGATAAATGACAATACCGTGCAGGTTGGCAAGCCTCCAAACTTTTATCGGTTCAATATAAAACAAGACCTTCCAAATTCATGTGACAACCTACAGAAAGAAATGCTTTGATAGTGATGATAGTTGCCTTGCCTTATCAAAATTAGATCCAATGTATAAATACGGAAATTTTAGAAGTTTAAGTAATGTAGAAATTAAACTAGAAGAGAGATTACTCAAGTGCCATATATGGATGAGATCATGGTGAGGGGTAGATAGAGATGGTTTGGCCATGCTCTTCACATTCCCTAAGAGAGATTAGTTCACTAACCTTTCAATTGGGCTCCACAAGGCACTAAAAGAGTTGGAAGACCAAGGCCTACTTGGCTGAGAACTATGAAGCGTGAAGTAGGAGATGATGAATGGAAAAGTATTGATTTAAAAACTCAAGATAGAGATGACTGACAAAATGTAACTGAGGCCCTTTGCGTCAATTGGCATAGGAGGAGATGATGGTGATAATGATGTATAAATAACATCGAATCAAAATACCAAAGGGGCTCATCAATATCATAAATTGACTGTGACACATTCCAAGTATGCAGCTTTAATCACATACATACATATACCAAGGCACTTCCCCCAATTTTGGGGGGTAGCCGACATCAACAAATGAAACAAAACAAAAAAGGGGACCTCTACTCTCTACGTTCCTCCAGCCTAACAAGGGACTCAACCGAGTTCAGCTGGTACTGCTAGGGTGCCACAGCTTTAATAACATGGTCAATTAAGCTTCATCCAATTTGCTACATAATAAATTTCTTATAAAAGAAGACAACAGCATTCTTTGACTGGTCTTTTAGGTTTACTTAAAAGCACCAAACATATTCAACTGAACAAGTTCCCTATAAATGATGACCTAAGTTGCATCCCATCCCACCACCATTACAAAAATTTAGCTTGGAACTCAAAGTATATGTTGATAAGAATCCCACTGACCAAGAAGTTTTGTCAGATTCTTCTTGATCAGAGAGTAAACTGTTTTCTGATCACTCCTGGCATTCAGGATTTTCTGATCTTTCCTGACCTGTCCCAAACCAAATTCAAATGAAATTGAAAGGATTCAACCTAAGCAAATGTAAAGGTGTCTGGTTCCAGTTCCATCAGAATAGATGGTCACCAGACTGTCAGCCGGGCAAGCCCAACATCCCCACTAGCCAGTAGAGCAGGAGGAGTCATATCTAGAGAAGCCATAGTTCAAGGATTCATCTACTTTTGGACTATATTTTTTACTATTGAAAATTTTGACCAAAGGAACAAATTTAAAGGATTATCTACTTTTGGAAAAAAAACATTTTACTACTAAACAGTTTGACCAAATGCACATATTCATTTCAACACATGCCTGAAAAGAAGCAGGTTAAAGTTAATCCAAAATAAGAAACAAAATGAGATCAAATCAAGCATTACATCTTGAAGTTGACTACAACCTCAAGCCTTGATACCAGATCATCCTGATAATAAGTGCATCACATCTGAAATCATCCAATTTCCAATTTGTCTTGAAACTATAATTCTAGGGCTTTCGATGAAGAACCTGATCAAGGCTAGGTACTTAAGACTAGAAGCATTTAGAACTATCTCCAACCTGAAGCTTTTGGATCAAGAAACAAAATTATATAAGCCAGAAAGAACTGTCTTGGATTAGAAATCTCTTGCTTGAGGGTACACTCGGGCACATTATTCTATCTTGTTTCTCTTCCTCTTGTTATTTTCAAGTTTTTATAGTTTATATATGAAAGATTTATTTTAATGTTATCATGTTCTTTCACTACCCTTGTAGTTTTTCCTTACTTCCTATCCGCACTGGGCTATCTTCCCTGTAGGAGCCCCTGGGCTTATAGGATACTGCTTTTCCAACTAGGGTTGTAGCTTAGCAAGTAATCTATCTCTCTATCTATATACCAAGGCACTTACCCCAATTTTGGGGTGTAGCCAACATCAAAGAATTGAAAAAAGGAGACCTTTCCTCTCTACTCTCTTCCCAGCCTGACGAGGGACTCAACCGAGTTCGGCTGGTACTGCTAGGGTGCCACAGCCCACCCTTCCCCGTTAACCACCACAGATGAAGCTTCACAACGCTAAATCCCCTACTGCTGCTAACTCCGTGGTCATCCAAGGCGACCGGAAGGAGCAGCAGGGCCTACCGGAACTGTTACAATCGCTCGCCATTCATTCCTATTTCTAGCATGCTCTCTTGCCTCTCTCACATCTATCTTCCTATCACCCAGAGCTTTCTTCACTCCATCCATCCATCCAAACCTTGGCCTTCCCTTGTACTTCTCCCATTAACTCTTGCATTCATCACCTTCTTTAGCAGACAGCCACTTTCCATTCTCTCAACATGGCCAAACCACCTCAACACATTCATATCCACTCTAGCTGCTAGATCATTTCTTACACCCGTTCTCACCCTCACTACTTCGTTCCTAACCCTATCTACTCGAGATACATCAGCCATACTCCTCAGACACTTCATCTCAAACACATTCAATTTCTGTCTCTCCGTTACTTTCATTCCACACAACTCTGATCCATACATCACAGTGGCATAACAACAATTAATTATTAGAATAGCGCCAACGTATCCCTGCGTGTCGTAAGAGGCGGCTAAAAGGGACGGGACAAGGGGGCTGGGAACCCTCTCTCCTGTATTCTATACTCCTGTGAGACATCGAAGAGGTGGAGGTGGGGGGAGAGTGACTGCAAGTAATAATAATAATAACATTATTGCTTCTCTTGATAACTATTTTTTTTTAAATCCCAAGTTTTTCAGATTGTGAATGTATGAAGGAAAGGATTTTATAACTGGGTGGAATTTATGAATGACAACCAATATCCCTCCCTCAACAGTGACATCAACCATGAGTCAAGTAAAAGCAAAACTCCAAATGAAATGGATTGTTCCACTTACAGTAGTTATCTATTGTAAATTTTTATATTTATATTTAGTTTTTAAGTCTGAAGACCTGGTTCAAGGTAGAGCAATAGCATTTTACCTCAGGGACTGAAAAGAGCTTCCTCTGACAAATGTAGAAAAGGCTATCAGCAATCAATTACAAGGAGGCACCAACTGGAGAAGTATTCTGTTTACGACACTAGTCAAAGAAGATGGCTCACATTTCTTGGTAGATAGAAGCATGATCTTCGCAAGTGTCCTGACATCTGTGCAGTGCCCCACGACAAGCCTTTTGCTCAGAGGAGATGCTGGATAGTTGCCACCTGTAAAGTGACATGAATGCCACTGACCTGTACTACTTCTGCAGAAGGAACTGACAGAGAATATTGGGCCATTAGGGTGGTTCTCTTGGTACCTCGTTGAGAATCATCAGCAAATGTGGAAACCATTTGGCCTGTGGTCACTTGGAAGCCATCATCGTCATCCTGATATTCAATGTAGACAAATGTCAGTTTAATAATCAACATATTAGGACCCAAAAGCCAAAAAGCCATGAGTATTCATGTTGTCCCAGGGATGTTGGAAGGCACTACATAGCAAAACAATGAAAGCTTGCTCTCAGTAGGGTGGCAAACAAGTCTATTGATGGGGACCTCCAAAGGGTAAAAAGGCTTCCTGCCACAAAAGGAAATAGGGGTCACTCCACTCCTATTAAAGGACGATAGTTTGTATTCATGGAGGAACACATATCTTAAGTCCTTTACTCAATATATGGCTATGTTGTACAATCTACACTTCAAGAAAACAACTCTTATTCAAATAAAACCCTGTTTGTAATATATAAGACCTCTTAGATTGATAATTAAACTTTATTTTCCTTGGGTATAATCTTAAAAACATAATTCTTGAATAAATTTCATGCAATAAAAATAATGTCTAAAATAAAGTTTATGACTTTTTGGATAAAAACATCACAGTTAAGCATCTTATAAAAACAGACATGTATGCACTTCTGCAGATACGGTTAACCAACAGTATTGAAATTCTAAGGCACATTCATAAAACAGTTACAGTTTTATGAGCAAATCTTGTACAGTATTTAATTATGTAGGAGGCACACATCCTAAAACTTGTTACACAAAACAACACAACTATCTGATGACGCTATGGCTACACGTCTCTCTGCATTTAGCGGTAAATCAAGAAGGTAGGGACGTATCTTCTCTCTTACACTGTGATTACTTTGGTCACTCTCTGGATCATCACCTTTGCCCCCCCAAAAGTAAACACGGCATTCTGAAAGAAAATTTATAGTAAGTTTATTGAAACAATGAAATCTTGATATTGTTTTCTATTTCTATACTCACCGGATGTTCATATTACTTTATCTCTCGAAGCTGACTTAATATCAACACTACCTGAAAAAAATAAAAATTTCCCATTTCTTTCCTTCAAGAGTCCATTCTTTTTTTTCCACCAAGGCAGCATTTGGTGATTAACGGCTACAAAATTCAATCTCGAAGTCGCTACTAATATCTTATCCTCTTGACATCAATAGTCAGTGTGTAGGAGGGTGAGCAAGTTTATGAGCATCAGATGAGTACAGAAATAAAGAAAAAACTATTACTTAAATTTCATTTTATTTCTATGAACCCTCCTTAATGTTCAAATACAGTAGCTGACTCACACACTCTGATGGATGTGGGTCATGAAGGAAAGATATTAAACTTGAATTTCTAAAAAAAAAAAAATTTCTGGGTCGACCTGTGACAGCCGGTGAAAAGTCCTTCTTTGTACTTTTTCTGATATAAATCTTCTATACCAAACCATTACAATTATACTGTAATCACCTTAAAACTAATTAAATCCATCCATTAATAAAACTAAAAGAACCCCAACTTTTATAAATATACATCTCCAGCTCTTATTAAGGTAACTTTTAACCCAGAAAAGATATGCATTTGAAGAGAGGATAATATGACAACATAACTCCACAAAACAAACTAGGAAATATTACACTTAATGTTGGCAATTATAGCCAAAACCAGTAATACTTAACAGCCCTCACCAGACAAAGTACTTTAATTTAATTTCAAATGTCATTGTAACTTCCTTTTCCAAAGATTGGATTTGAAGAAGATTGGATTTGAAGAAGATTGGATTTGAAGAAAAAATTGTGGTAAATCTATAGTCTAAAAATTTTTCTTACCTATGAAAGCAAGCAAAAGACATAAGATCCTATGTTCTCCAAGGCCTCCCTTACAAGAGAAAACTTTTATTTCACTACATTGCATTTTGCTAATGATAACATCACAAGACATTATTTTAGCCATGAGATCTTCAATAGTAAGATTTTTAAAATGTTCTAAATCTTAACCTGAGTACAATATGGCACATGGACATAAAATCACCAATAGCTGAATTGGATGGCTTCTTCCTGGAAAGCATTTTAGTCAACTACAGTATAGTTAAGCTCTATAAAATGATCTTCAAGTGAAATTAGTAGTACAGTATACTGTATGCACTGCCAGTGCAAATGCTGTGCTCTTAAAATCATGTTAGCTCTGAATGCTGATGAAGAAGATAATATCATATATGAACAAGTTTTATTCCTAAAAAATGTACAGAGTAATGCAAAATTTTACTATTATCCAACTAGTTTTATTTACTGACCCACATCTTTATTTACACCAATCAAAATTAATATTCTATTGACTTGACACTAGTGCACTGTCTTTGAAATCTAAAATGGACAAATTAGAATGCCTAGAAAAAAAGCCCTTGCCTCTGAGAATACTGTGGACAGTCTCTATGCAGTTCAATGTAGCATGCAAGGGCTTAGAATGCACCACTCTCAAAAGAGGTTGCTCGAGAAGAATGGTATTACAGCAAGATCCTCGGTCACTCTAACCACAGAGGCCATAGATCTGAAAACCACTCTTCTTGAGATCAACAAGGGTCTCCCAGTATTATCCTGGAGTTCTTTCATAAAATATTCAAACTTGTCTTGTACTGAACTAGTTTATCACTTGTTGGATCACGAGGAACTAGGGAAAATGTACTGACCTGGATTCGACCAGTCCTATAACATAGTGCCCACTTTCCACTTTCCATGCCAGAGTACCCAAAGCTGATGAACAAAACAGCTCTCTACCTTAATGTATACGGTTGTCCCTACTAATTCCAAAACTCTAGAAATACGAAGGGGAAAAGATACCACTGAACTGCCAGGATGTTTCATCTTCTTGGTATACACAGGAGAGGAAGGCTATCCCTTCCAATTTGTCCAAGTCAACAGCATTCAGTATACTACATGAAAAGAATCATATTTGGAAAATTATCATTAAACGCAAGATGGATTCTAGCTCTTTCCCTTTTCTAGGAGCTTCAGTACCCATCTCTTACTGTAATTCTATTTCTTGAATCTGACCTTTACTGAACACTTTTAGAAACTTGTCAAAGCTATAGGTTTTAGAACAGCAAGGATTGGAGGACATGGATTCACAAACAGTACTCTCAGCTCAAGCTGTAAACTATCCCATACCTAACTACCAAAATTTTCTTCCTAACCCCTGAGATTAAATAATTGATCTCATTGCTGCATTATTTTCATCTAATTATTGATTTATGACCTTGCATATTAGCAATAGTATAACTGAAAATAAAGAAGATAAAACTTCATTAGTAACCTGGGTATTTGATAATTTTGATTAAACATCTTAGGGAAAAAACTGTTCAATTAGAAGAAAATCATTTACTTCACTAAAGACCGGAAAATGTCATTATTCAGAACAACGGAATGAAAATTGACTTTATTGTATTAGTTGTACCTAACATCTACCATGTGAAACAAAGATATTTGTCACTGACAATATCTTCACTCCCCATTCTACGTTGTATCACAAGGGAATAATTACATCTGTACAAAATTCATAATTTGATTCCAATTTCATCTAATTACGTGTTAAACATTAATGAAAGAGAGAGAATAGATTATAAATTATTTGGATCACCCCGGATATTCATTAAAAATGAAATCCACCAATGATTGCAATGTCAATTTGCATACAATGTAAATCCTTACCTCCTTGACATGAAACTTGACTCAATAGAAAATTCCTTATCTGTATTGTTCCAATTCTAGTATATGGTCTCATATGCATACACGCTAAGATAATGCTTCTTAGGAAATTCCTTTGATAAGCTAGAGATGTCATTTAGTAAGTTCTCAGAATACTATAACCTGTCATCACCTTGTTAATTTTTTCATTTAAATCTAAACAAATCCAAATAAGATAAAAAATACGCCAAAACTGCCATTCTCATTTGTTAATTTTAATTGATATTTTGTCTAATGTAAAGTAAGAGACTCATTTCTGCACAAAAATTACTAGCACCTATATCAACATTAAGAATAAATTTTAGAGGTAGTGGGCAAGCCTGTAAGCAAACAATGACTAACATCTGAACGTAATCCATTACAAATTAGGAATCCTAAGTTATGCCACACTTTAATATAAGAGATAAGTGGTTCCTACTAGTGCCTACTTCGGTGAGTGGATGGGTTCAAGATCAGGCTACCAACTAGGTCTTCAACCGATTCCAATGTAACAAATACTCTTATAGTCTCTTCTGATTGGAAAACAAATAAGCGAGGGTTGTAATGTAGAAGAAATGTAATGGGAAATAGTAAAGTTGTGAACAATGCATGAATTATTTATGTACACCGACTCACAGCGGTCTGCTATTATCTGAACTAAACTTCAAGGGAAAGTATCAACCTTTCTAAAACAAAAACACCAAAAGGAATGAACTACTCTCACCAAAAATACATAGCAATTCTAGAAGAAAGAACACTCAATTCAGCAAGGAGGATACTCCAAATAGCTACTATTAAGTGGCTCATAATGAGTGCCTAGAAAACACCTAGTTGAATTTTTTACTTCAGTTCTCAGATACTTCTCTAAAAAATATGAATGGCATGATATATCATTTAGGTAAACACTTTCAGATGTAAAATCTATAGTAAAATGTGTCTGCTAAGTACTGTATCACATAATGCAAGAGACTGAATAGGGCTGCTATTAACCACCAAATATCACCTTGGGAAATTTTTTGTTTTTTGGGATAACATCAATATTAAGTCAGCTACAAGAGAAAAGCCATACAGTAATAACATCAGGGGAGGTTCATAGAAATAACAATCATTATAAAAACCTTTCAAATTACAGTATTACAATTACCAATACTATTCCATTCATATTACCAACAAACAGTTTGTGCTTGTTAGTTCACAAACTAAGGGGTATTCAATCTTTCCATATGTGGAATAGTCCCATTAAAATGTAAACCAAGGACATAAAACTAGTCAGACGCTAGAAATATTAATATATAGATTTGTGAAAAAAAGGTAAAAACTGCTTACAGCAGACTTACTGACAAGTTTAAGAAAGAATACAGTACAGTAGTTTGAAACATCACAAATTTTTCAAATATTTTTTTTTTTCTAACTATGCAAACCTGAGTGTTATAATAGGCATATGATTTCAGAGAAGCTTGAAACTGCAATTAAAATGTTTAACGAGGGGGTTGTAATTGCTAGCGGGTGGAGGTTAAGCCTTGCCAGCCCGAAAGGCAACTGAGCACTTACTTTGACCTTAAACCTAGGGTAGAGACTGAAAGTGTAACTTAAAGGACTCAGGTTTTTATAGTTAAGAAAAATACTAATCATTTGAAAAATTTGTGATTTGTTCCTAAAAGAATACAAACTATCATTCTTTAATATGAGACTTACCCTTAGGGTGGAGGAAGTTCCTATAACTTACCTGGCTGGTTTACTTTCCCGGGGAATGTCAAGGCTCTTCGGTCCTATACAGGAGGAAAAGTGATGGTTTCTGTCAACCTCCTAACAAGATGATGTAGCAAGTGTTACCTTAGGTCCTTACCAGGTGACTGGCAGATAGTCATGGAAGACCTTATACTTGTTGAAGGATATGTTGTCTGAAAGTATGACCATTTATGAAAAATGGGTTTATAGACAGTATATTTTTGTCTATCCTCTTCCTCATCTGGGAAGATACGGGAAGTACTTCTAAAGAAAACTTGTCTGTTAAGAAAAGTTTCTCGATTATGTGGTTTACCTGCATCTAGCATCCAATCCAGCCCACAATGGTATAACTACTACATCCCAAGGGAGGGGAAGAAAGAGGACAAAAGGCCAGACAATCTTACCTCTCGTCCAAGAGAGTAGTTACAACGGCTGCTCTCTTGGACGAAATTTCTTGTCCCATGAGGGAGCTAGGCTCACTACACAGTCTGTTGAACAAATACTACCAGCCCAAGGGTAAGGTATTCAGGGACCTGTAGGTATACTCCTTTAGGTAGTGAACAGAGAAGGTTGCTTGTTAGACATAGCATATAAGGGTTTGGAATCCAGTGGTCTAAAAAGAGCAAACGGGATTGTGGACTTGAAGGGTTTTTGCAGTAGAGGGATTAGAAGTAATTTCAGAGCATGAGGCTCTAAGAGATGTGAACAACTCTGTTAAGCGCGGCACACCATCAGAACCCTTAACAACCACTAGTACTAATAAGCAAAACTTAGAAGTTAGGCTAGCGAGGACCTCTTAGATTAAACAAGATGCCAAAGATGGAAGATGTTCAATACTATTAAAGCTTGAAAATTTTTTAAAGGCTGAAGAGGCATTATTGTGATTACCCTCAATGTAATCAAAGTTAGTTCTCCTTTGTTTGGAAATTTTAACCTGATCATCATCTATTGGAACATACTTTTCATGAGAGGAACAATAAGAAATTTGCTTTCGTCACAACAATTACCTTAATCAAATTACTGCTCCAACCACACCACACAGAAAGAAATCTCACAATTATTATGTTATCATTTTTACTAGTTAAGATATAAACCTAGTTGTAAAAGCAGGATGCTACAAGCCCAAGGACTCCAAAAGGGAAAATAACCCAGTGAGGAAAGGAAATAAGGAAATAAATAAACTATATGTGAGAAGTCATGAATAAAGAACATAAAATATCTTAAGTTTAGTAACAACATGAAAATAGATGTCTTATATAAACAATGAAGAGAGAATCATGTCAACCTATTCAACATAAAAGCATTCACTTTAAGTTTGAATTTCCGAAGTTCCATTGATTCAACTACCAGATTAGTAAGATTATTCCACAATCTGGTCGTAGCTGGAATAAAACTTGGAATACTGTGTAGTGTTGAGCCTTATGACGGAGAAGACAAGACTTAGAATTAACTGCATACTTAGTACTACATACAGGATGGAACAGTTTGGGAAGATCTGAAAGCAGTGGATGGTCAGAATTATGAAAAATCTTATGAAACATGCTTAAGAGCTAACTGAACGATGCTGCCAAAGATTAATATCAAGATCAAGAATAAGAATACTGACCCAGCATGAGACACAAAGAAAATGCAGATCATGATCGCCCAGATAAAAACTCCCTGGAATAATCTACACAGTAGTTGTTAAAAAACTTAAAAAAAATCCAGAACACATCTCTTGTAATCACTAATAACCTAAACAACACTTTAAAGAACCCATCTGAAGTGAAAAAAACGCTCAGTCGACCCTATAAAAGTTATGATCAACAAAGGGACTGAGAGATGAGTAAATATGGCGCACTGATATTGTCATTATTGCCATTCACTGCTTGATTGTTTCAATAATGCATCAGAAGCCTAAGACTATTGAAAGTTAATACATTTAAAATGGAATTTTTAGTTTTTTGGGGTTACGTCAATTTTCGAGAGGGAAGCAATATGAATATTAGGAGTGGTTCCTGGAAATAAAAAACAAATTTATAACACTCTAATTCTATAAGTATGTAGTACGTAACTTCACCTTTGGTAACTGCAACTGTAAACTCTCTACCACAGGCAACTTCAACAACATGACTGTGGGAAACTGGCTCCATAACTCTGGTAGGTACCCTAGGATTCTGGGACCCTTCATGACCTAACTGACCTGAAGTGTTTTTCCCAGATGTAAACACTTCCCCTGCATCTGAAAAAGAGAGTATTACAATGAGGATGTGTAATTAAAAAGTTTATAAAAAATTTACTCAATTTGCATTTATGAAATTGGTTTGGAAATATGACTAAGGAGTCCCATTAAAGTACTTCATAATAATGTAATAATAACAAAGAATCATAAAAATTTGTTTGGCAAACATGAACAGTCTACTCTACAGCATTCAGGTCTGAATGGGCCTCCTTAGCCATAGTATCATCTTCCAAGTCTGACAAAGAGAATTTACCCTTATGTAAGACCATAATGTGGTAACTTCCTACTTCTGAGAAGGAATTGGTAAACTTTTGCTGATGACCCAGAACACTATGCAATTACAATTTTACATTGCAGTACAAAACCATCTTATAGCTCTCAATTAACTTGTATTCTGATGAATAATTTTATATGGTGCAGATCAAAACTTTGTCATTGGAGATAGTGATCTTATTTTCATGTAATGTATGACCTCTATAAGGTGAAAAATATAATGAATATTCTTCCTTCCCAATATGTAAGGCTTAACAACAGAAAGAGCTAAATCAGTTTATTGCTATTAAAATTTTAACAAATAATAATATTTGATATAAAATTTAAACATAAGTTATATTTTCATGCATCTCTCAAACTTATCGTATAAACTATTTTGATTAAGAATAAAGATAAAAAATAAAAGAATCTTATGCTTATATCTTACCAGTTAGAAAAACAGTATGATCTAAGCCAGCAGCTACTTTACAAATTTTATTATTCGAAAGAGGCCGTGAACATACAGGAACAAATGTTGCTACATCTTCAATTTGCTTAAGGATTTCAAACCCAGCTATATCTGTTTCGTCCACACATAACTTGTTCATTCTGAAAAAAAAAAGGAAAACTAAAAATAAAAGGCATTTTAATAATAAAATAGGTTATTTCTATATTTACCTGATGTTCATATTGCTTCTATTTGGAGGCTCGAATTTATCAACATTTACCCTAAATATAAAATTTTCCCATTTACTTTCCTTCCAATTGGCTCTTGCCTCTAGTAGAGTAATGCAACATATAGTGGTAAATGGCATGAAATAAATCTTTGTATTTTCAGTCTTGTAGTCGAAACTATTTTGTATTCTCTTGACACCATCAGTCAGTTAGAAGGAAGGTGACCATGTATATGAACATCAGGTGAGTATAGAAATAACCAATTTTATTACCAAAGTTCCATTTATTTCTATGAACATCCCCTGACGTTTATACTGCTGAATCCCTTACTGGAAGATTCCTGCACTTCTAATATCACGAACCTTAACCTTCAACTCTTTCAAAAGATCTGGATTCAACTCTTTGTGAACTTCAGTGACCAAGCCTATAATCCGATATGATAGGGCCTTTTTGGTCAGAGGATGAGTATGGACCCTAACACTGCAAAAAAATTATCACACTAACTCTACTACTCTTAGTTTTGCCTAAATAATACTGAAAGACTCTTACTGGACAAAGTAATTTATTTTCTGTCTTCTGATGTAATACCCTCATTCATTTCTAAAGATGGGATGTGAAAAAATTGTGGCAAACCTTCAGTCTGAAAGTTATCCTTTGCTATAAAAAAGATCATTGAGACAAAATCCTCTTATGCTCCTCAAATCCAACCTTAAAAGATATCACTGAGCCTGTTGATGCAATCATCTGATTAAGGAAAGACTCTCATTGCTGCTGTGTCTATCATCATGTCAAATGTCTTTCAACCCCTGCTTGGGTATGAGATTCAACTTCTACCAGTTTACCACAATCTGGCAAAATGAGAGTATACAATCTCAATCCTGATGCAATTACCTCTCTGAAGAAGCCAGGCTCAGCCAATCATGAAAATACAACAACATATTTATCACTCTTGTGTGGGCCCAAGCAGACTCCAAACCCCCTACTCTTGGCATTGGAAAAGGGGAAATGTCAGCATCAGTGTTTGCCTCTCCCTCCCTTCTTCCCAATGCCACCCTTCCAGAAAGGACAGGATTGGGGTGCTTGATGGGTTGACATGTTCAACATATTGGGGTACTCGTAAAGGCTGTGCACACACAGGCTCTTTTTGGGAAGAGGTTGCAACTGATGCCAATCAGAGTCTTGGAACTGGCACAGGGCACTTCTAAGATTCCAATCCGGTGGTCTTGGCCCCACCAGAAGGTCTGGCTGGTGGCACCTTCAAAGGGCCTCTAAGATTCCACTGCTGCCTGCACATGACTCATAGGAAGAACAGATGTGGGTCACCGTACCGACGAGTTCCTCAATAAAAACGCAACTTCCAAGGTAACTTGTTTAGAGAAATAGGAGACCACAGTGCCTCATGTCTTCAAAACCCAGTAAGCCCATTGGTTTGCTGCCTGGTGAGTCAGGAAAGTCACAGCCTTCCCACCAGACAGAACTACTCTTGTATGTCTCCAAAAACTCCATGTTGATAAACTCGTTGCCTTTGGGAAATATGTCACAGCTCATAACCACTGGTGAAGCCAGGAAACAGGTGGAGAAAGGCCAAGGCTAAAACCTTCATCAACGCCAACTTAGAGGCCAATAAGGATGTGCCTTCTGCATTGAGCCTCTTCAGCAAGTGCTCATATTGATGGGTCAACCTGCAGAGGACTGACACAGCATTCTCTGGCGGGTAGAACTTACACTGCCTGGAAAGTGGAAGGGACAGGATTTTACTTGATCGACTGGACTTGTGCAAGTTCTCAGCTTCACAGATGTGATCACCAATTCAATTCGGGGCCCAATCAACAAGATCCGACCTTAGTAACTCCGAAGAGGGCCTCGAGCCTTGAGGAGCACTGAAGTAACAATCGATGACTGAATTTCTCCCCAATGGAGGTGACAAATTTGCCTCCCCCTGGCCATTGTATTCACATATGAGGGCAAGGAACTTCATAAATGAACTCTCTGACTTGAGGTAGTCTGCCTCCGAAGGCACCGGACTGCGGTCTGGTGTCCCCGGGACATCTCAACCTCGAGTACCCTTGTGCCTCATCTGGGACGAAGGTGTGACAGGACGCTCTGGAGATTCTGCTCTCATCCACTTTACCAAATGGACAGAACCTGGTGGGTAGTTAGGGGCTGACGAAAGCCTGGGAAGGCCAACAGCAATTCCTGGCACGAATCCTAGCAGAGATGGTCAAAGAACCAGGTACCTCTCTCTGCAAATTGGGGCGTGGGAACAGCTGTAGCCCAGTGTTCGATGGCATGTGGAAAAAGTCGCTCCTGATATTCCAATGCATGCAAGTGCATCATGACAGCCTTGAATTGTGGCATCCTCTCAACCATGTCAGGTGACAACTCGCTGGAAGACGGAGGAGCAAGTGTCTAAAGTCCTGGAAAGAGGGGAGATGAAGGTCACTGAAGCTCTTACATTAACTCGGGAACAGACAGTGTAAGAGGCTGTACACTTCTTTCCCGGCTGGCTACTAGAGTATCCGGGGCCACCAGGGTACCCGGGCCTACTGGGTTGGTTGGGGCTAAACGGGATACCGGGGCAATTGGTTCCCAGGGGCCATATCCCCGTGCACCAGCCCCCTCAGAATCAGGACCTACTCTAGTGTTGTCTATCCCTCTTTCAAGAGATATGGTATCTCAAGGAGCCCTATCCTTGTGACTACAACAAGCCTTCCTCGACTTCTTCATTTTAAAAGCATCAAAATCAGAGTCGGAGGATGAGAAAGAACAACACATGCTTCTTCCTTTTCCTGGATCTCGTTCCAGGCTCTGCAAGCAGAGATCAAGGTCTCAGCAACCAACGATGACGCTCTGGAGGGACAGGGTTGGAATCCCAAGGGATGCTCTAATAGGAGCCACAACACTGGAACACAATGACATTAAGGGAAGGCACAATCACAGGGATACTAGACCCCGAAATGAACACATACGGAGGCCCAACCACTGACATAAAGGAAATAGGTAATACCGGCACCATATTTGCTGCCACGGGAGTTACTTTACAGGGCTTCACTTTCCTTTGGTGGGGGGCACCGGAGTCATTGACACTGGGAGCACCACCACGCCTTTCACCACTGGCATCACTGAGATCTCTTTTGACACTTACCCAGGGGGAACCGGAGGGGAGAAGTAGCCTTAGCTACAACCTCCCTCAACAAAGTCATGGAGGGCCTACCTGAAAGACATAGGGAAGCCCCTACAAGATGCATAGAGTGAGTGTGGAGCTACATCTGGTTTACTCATATACGAACATCTTGCTAAACATCCATAATTCAAGTCAACAATATGCATTCACTTCCTGCAATAAAAAGAATAAAATATTTTGGTAAGGAGCTGACAGTACAGTGCATGTGTACTCATCAGCAGCCAGATCAAAAGTTAAGCTCTCTGGATGGATAACTGCTTGTTATCTAAGATTTAACCAGCATCTCCAGCTGGCCCTGAATCAATCACCCCAATTAAAAGACGAGGGTTTGTATCCTGCATAGGAACAACTAATCTTCACCCTGAACTATTGTTAAGTTTCCTTTTACACTTGGAACGGTACTTTTCACTTAGGTGGTAAACATAGAAACACTTTTCAATATCGGGAACAGAAAGGCCTCCTCACACTGATTGTTTAAATCAAAATACTGTTCCCAACATGAACATGAGACACAAAGAGAATGCAGATCATGATCACCCAGAGACAAATCCAAACTATGCAGTAGTTGCTGATAAATCCACAGGAAGACATATCTAAATAAGGGATTTTGACGTAGGAAAAATCTATTTCTGGGCGAGAGACCCGTGCCGCCCAGTGAAATGTTCCTTTTACATCATTTCTAAGGTAAAAACTCCTTTTTCATAGCAGTTTTTACCTTAGAAATGATGTAAAAGGAGCATTTCACTGGGCGGCACGGGTCGGAGCCCAGAAAAGTAGAATTACTGAAATTCCAAAACTCAGGAGGAGGGGCCAGTTTGTTGTACTGCTGAATCACAATGACTAAAAGGTCAGAGGCTAGCGCACCACAGATTCGTTTCTCGCCATTTATCACTTGATCTTGCACTATTTTACTAGAGGCAAAAGCCAGTTGGAAGGAAAGAAAATGGAATTTTTTAAAAATTTTAGGGATAAATGTCAATAAATCTCAGTTTTCAAATAGAAGCAAAATGAACATCAGGAGAGGTTCATAAAAATAAAAAGTACACAATAAGAAATAATCTTCACATCCAAACCTGATATAAAATTGGAAGACTGTAATACATTTAATATAGTAGCCTACAACTAAAACCAATAATGTTTTGATCATTTGAAATTTATCATAAAATTTTCGTATTCTGAAAATCATCTTCATAAAACCTGAATGGGCTTCTTAATGAAGATAATGACAAAAGTTGTTAATTTTTCCATGTAAACCTATACACAATCCTACCTGTTTGACCCAGATGCTAAAAGAATCCCTGAGGAAGTTGTTAACAAGGAACAATCTTCACCCGCAGCAACATCCACTACCTGATACAGCATGTCATCAACATTTGCAAGTTTAGGCCATAATTGCATCATTCTTGACCCAATT
Source organism: Palaemon carinicauda (assembly GCF_036898095.1). NCBI lineage: Eukaryota > Metazoa > Arthropoda > Malacostraca > Decapoda > Palaemonidae > Palaemon > Palaemon carinicauda. Next base: position 70,341,735 of record NC_090750.1, read on the forward strand.
CCTAAACGGCCTGAAAATAGTGGATACGTATTTAACTAAATAGAAAGTAAAAGATTCTTCATTACAAAAGGTTTGGACAATCTTACAAATGCTCTAGCCTTATGAATTAACCCTTTTACCCCCAAAGGACGTACTGGTACGTTTCACAAAAGCCATCCCTTTACCCCCATGGATGTACCGGTACGTCCTTGCAAAAAAATGCTATAAAAATGTTTTTTTTTTCATATTTTTGATAATTTTTTGAGAAAATTCAGGCATTTTCCAAGAGAATGAGACCAACCTGACCACTCTATGACAAAAATTAAGGCTGTTAGAGCAATTTAAAAAAAATATACTGCAAAATGTGCTGGGAAAAAAATAACCCCCTGGGGGTTAAGGGTTGGAAATTTCCAAATAGCATGGGGGTAAAAGGGTTAATCACTTTCCTTTATTATCCATATGACACATATTCATATACTGTATGTACATTCAAAATGTGTTTTTCAAAAAAATACACTCATCGTCACTTAAAAATAAAAATAAACCATCCTGAGTGTGCTCTACTCACCATTGTCACCACATCCCCAGGTGTATACTTGATGATCAGCTGAGAGAGCAATAACATGAGCAGTACCACAGGCTATTTGTTTAATTGAAACCCCAAGTAATGATTCAACAATTTTCAGTTGTGAAACATCATTCGTACTTCCATGACCTAAACTGCCCGAGGCTCCACTACCACTAGTCATGAGAATACCTCTATCTGTAAGACATTAGTAATATTCAAGATACAAATTACTTAGATGAAATTAAATATTTTCCATTTATAAAAATATATCATAAAAAGCATGAAAAATTATCTTCAGTTCTAATTTGTTAAATTCAAGCTAATTGGTATAAAAACTTGATAACTAATCAAAGATACACACTATTAATTACATTGTGTCTACAGTACTTACCTGTAATGCATGCAATAAATCCCTCACCACAAGCTACTTGAACAATGACGACAGATGAGGGTGATTTGAGTATTGTTGGGATTAACAACACTTCATCATTGTCTGCAAAATGAAACAAATTTCAATAATAAAACTTTATACTGCTATACTCACCTGATATTCTCATTGCTTCTATTTGGAAGTTAGATTTATCAACATTTACCCCTTTAATAAAAAAGAAAAATACCATTTTCTATCCTTCAAATGGGCTCAGACCTTTAGTAAAGTAATCAGACATTTTGGAATTAATGGCAAGTAGTGAATCTGTGGTGAGGTGGTCCCTCTGTCTTTTCAGTCATTGTGTTGCAATGGTCAAGCTAACTGCCAGTCTCTTTGTCTTTTCAGCCTTGAAGTCAAAACTATTTTGTATCCTCTTGAAACGACCAGTCAGTGGGGAGGAGAGTGGGCATGTATATGAACATCAGGTGAGTATAGAAATAACCATTTTCATTAAAAAAAATCAATCTATTTCTATGAACCCGTCATGTTCATATTGCTGATTCGCACAGTAAAGGAGTTAGAATGTCAGTGAAGGAAAGAGATGGGAAAAATAGTTCTAATCATGTATCAAATTTATCGGTTTCTAGACGCCCATGTCAAGATAATTGGTAACGGAACTCTCACAAAATGTGTGTGTAATACGTTAGTCCAGATTGTTTTAAAAGAATTCGAGAAATACTGAACCCAGATATTTTTTTCATTTAATCTAAATTCTATTTATATGTACACAGTAAATCCAAAACTTAGTACTTAAGCTTATAGATCGTATAAAACAAAAATTAAAATTCTAAACTAACTGGGCTCAAGATATTACTAAGTTACATTGCCAGCTGCCACTATAGGGCCTAGAGCCTGGCAATCTAAAATGACTGTTGCAATACAAAGATTGAAAAAACTGACACCGGTACACCACAGATTCAGTTTTTGCCACTTACCACAAGGTTTCACATTACAGTACTTTATAGAGACGGTTGGAAGGAAAGAACAAATTTAAAGTTTCTTAATTGGTGGGGGGGGGTAAATTTCAATAAATCTAAGCTTATAAAGAGAAGCAATATAAACATCAGTGAGGTTCATATAGTTGAGGAGCAAACCTTATTTCTTTATATAAATGTTATTTTTATAATAAAATAAATTTTTTAATATACTTACCCGGTGATTATATAAGCTGCAACTCTGTTGCTCGACAGAAAACTCTACGTTAAAAATCCGCCAGCGATCGCTATGCAGGTAGGGGGTGTACTTCAACAGCGCCATCTGTCGTGCAGGTACTCAGTACTCAATGTAAACAAAGAACTCAATTTTCTCCTCGGTCCACTGCGTCTCTATTGGGGAGGAAGGGAGGGTCCTTTAATATATAATCACCGGGTAAGTATATTCAAAAATTTATTTTATTATAAAAATAACATTTTTCAATATTTAACTTAGCCGGTGATTATATAAGCTGATTCACACCCAGGGGGGTGGGTAGAGACCAGCAATAAATGTTTACATTATTATGAGCTAAGGATTTTTTATTTCATTTTAGCAGTTATCAAAATAACAAACTTAAAATAAATAAGTACCTGGTAAGGAAGTCGACTTGAACAATTACTCTGCCTTTTTAAGTACGTCTTCCTTACGGAGCCTCGCGATCCTCTTAGGATGCTGAGCGACCCCTAGGAGCTGAAGTATCAAGGGTTGCAACCCATACAACAGGACCTCATCAAAACCTCTAATCTAGGCGCTTCTCAAGAAATGACTTTGACCACCCGCCAAATCAAGTAGGATGCGAAAGGCTTCTTAGCCTTCCGGACAACCCAAAAATAATAATAAAACATTTCAAGAGAAAGATTAAAAAGGTTATGGAATTAGGGAATTGTAGTGGTTGAGCCCTCACCCACTACTGCACTCGTTGCTACGAATGGTCCCAGAGTGTAGCAGTTCTCGTAAAGAGACTGGACATTCTTAAGATAAAAAGACGCGAATACTGACTTGCTTTTCCAATAGGTTGCGTCGATTATACTTTGCAGAGATCTATTTTGTTTAAAGGCCACGGAAGTTGCGACAGCTCTAACTTCGTGTGTCCTTACCTTCAGCAAAGCTTGGTCTTCCTCATTCAGATGGGAATGAGCTTCTCGTATTAACAGTCTGATAAAATAGGATAAAGCATTCTTTGACATAGGCAAAGATGGTTTCTTAACTGAACACCATAAAGCTTCAGACTGGCCTCGTAAAGGTTTAGTTCGTTTTAAATAGAACTTAAGAGCTCTTACAGGGTATAAGACTCTTTCTAGTTCATTTCCAACCATACGATAAGTTTGGAATATCGAACTATATTGGCCAAGGCCGAGAAGGCAGCTCGTTTTTGGCTAGAAAACAAAGTTGTAGAACATGTAGCCGTTTCGGATGAGAATCCGATGTTCTTGCTGAAGGCATGAATCTCACTGACTCTTTTAGCTGTGGCTAAGCATACCAGGAAAAGAGTCTTTAAGGTGAGATCTTTCAGGGAGGCCGATTGTAGCGGTTCGAACCTGTCTGACATAAGGAATCTTAGTACCACGTCTAAATTCCAACCAGGTGTAACCAAACGACGCTCCTTCGTGGTCTCAAAAGACTTAAGGAGGTCCTGTAGATCTTTATTGTTGGAAAGATCTAAGCCTCTGTGACGGAAGACTGATGCCAACATGCTTCTGTAACCCTTGATAGTGGGAGCTGAAAGAGATCGTTCTTTCCTCAGATATAAGAGGAAGTCAGCTATTTGAGTTACAGAGGTACTGGTCGAGGATACGGATACTGACTTGCACCAGTTTCGGAAGATTTCCCACTTCGATTGGTAGACTCTAAGGGTGGATGTTCTCCTTGCTCTAGCAATCGCTCTGGCTGCCTCCTTCGAAAAGCCTCTAGCTCTCGAGAGTCTTTCGATAGTCTGAAGGCAGTCAGACGAAGAGCGTGGAGGCCTTGGTGTACCTTCTTTACGTGTGGCTGACGTAGAAGATCCACCCTTAGGGGAAGTGTTCTGGGAACGTCTACTAGCCATCGAAGTACCTCGGTGAACCATTCTCTCGTGGGCCAGAGGGAAGCAACTAGCGTCAACCTTGTCCCTTCGTGAGAGGCGAACTTCTGCAGTACCTTGTTGACAATCTTGAACGGAGGGAATGCATATAGATCTAGATGTGACCAATCTAGGAGAAAGGCATCTATATGAACTGCTGCTGGGTCCGGGATTGGTGAGCAAAATATTGGGAGCCTCTTGGTCATCGAGGTTGCGAAGAGATCTATGGTTGGCTGGCCCCAGGTGGCCCAAAGTCTCTTGCATACATCCTTGTGGAGGGTCCATTCTGTTGGAATTATTTGTCCCTTCCGACTGAGACAATCTGCCATGACATTCAAGTTGCCTTGGATGAACCTCGTTACTAGTGATATGTCTAGACCTTTTGACCAGGTGAGGAGGTCCCTTGCGATCTCGTACAACGTCAGAGAGTAGGTCCCTCCTTGCTTGGAGATGTACGCCAAAGCCGTGGTGTTGTCCGAGTTCACCTCCACCACTTTGCCTTGAAGGAGAGACCTGAAGCTTTTCCAGGCCAGACGTACTGCCAGTAGCTCCTTGCAGTTGAAATGCATTGTCCTTTGACTCGAGTTCCATATTCCCGAGCATTCCCGACCGTCTAATGTCGCACCCCAGCCTACGTCCGAAGCGTCCGAGAAGAGAACGTGGTTGGGAGTCTGAACAGTCAGGGGAAGACCCTCTCTTAGGTTGATATAGTCCTTTCACCAAGTCAGACAAGACTTTATCTTTTCGGAAACCGGGATCGAGACCGCTTCTAGCGTCTTGTCCTTTTTCCAGTGAAAAGCTAGATGGTATAGAAGAGGACGGAGGTGTAGTCTTCCTAGTGACACAAATTGATCCACGGATGACAGCGTCCCTACCAGACTCATCCACAGCCTGACTGAGCAGCGTTCCTTCTTCAGCATCTTCTGGATGGATAGCAGGGCTGGGGGCTGATCGTCTTGTTCAGCAACATCCTCATCAGAGGGTTCCTCATCCGAAACTGATGAGGAAACGGCAACGGAGTGGGCAACGTCTGACTCGCTGAATCCGGTCGCACTGGTGGATGCGTGACGGAGCCGGACGCAATATCATGGAACTGCTGCACAGTCTGTGAACTGTCAACAACCATGGGTGCGCGAGGAAGCACAGCGTCAACCCGAAACTGTCTAGACCGTCTGGGTTGTGCAGTCAACACCCTACCGGGTTGCTGAGGTTGACGCACTGCGTCACAACAAGTCACCTCTGCTGGTTGTTGAACATCCTGAACGTCAACAACCACCTCCGAGCGTCGCTTAACGTCAACGTGCGGCTGGCAACCCACACTGGGTCGCATCGGTGGAGGAACCACCTCAACTGGCAGACGCGAGTAGGTTACCTCAGCGTCAACAGGGCGCACAACCGACCGGTTGGAAGGTTGTTGGCCAGAAGGTTCTTCTCCGCATTTAAGTCCTCTATCAAGGACGCAAGCTTGGACTGCATGTCTTGCAGCAAAGCCCATTTAGGGTCTACGGGAGCAGGTGTGGCAACAGACGGGGTTAGCGACTGAGGCGGAACCGTTTACCATCCCTGAAAGCCTTGTTATGCGTGACATAATAGTACAGCAAAACTTCAAAGGCTCGACAACAGCTGAGAAGTTGACCTGTAAACAACTTGGAGCGTCTCCTGGCTAGGCGCCAGGGAGAGTCTACCAGAATTGAGAAGTCTATCTGGGCAGAGGCATGAACTCCCAAGCCGAGAACTTCTCTCGTGTCATATCAGACTCTCGCTCTATAAACCAGTTTAAAAGAAGGGAAAGCAAAGGCTGTATCCCCCAAACTCCTCCTGGTGAAAAACCAGTCGCCTAGCCAACGTAACGCTCTCTAGGAGAGCGAGAGAGCACTAGCTTAAAAACAACGGCTTCGAAGTAGCTAGGCCTAGTGTAAGTTCTGACGTTTAGGCGAACGAGGAGCAGCAGTTACAAGATCCGGACGAAGATCCTTAAAAAAAATCATCATGATTTAATTAAAGTCCATAGGAGGCTAAGCAGCTTAAGGCTCCTCTCCATCTGACAGAGTCCTCAAGGGAATATCAGTAGGAGGGAGAACAGCAACTTCCTCATCTACAGGAACCTTGTCCGATAAAAGCTGAGTCTCTCACTGGTGCCTTAGTAGCGGACCAGAATGCAACGTCATGTAACTGCTTGACAGTCTGTGAACTGTCAACAACTGAACTGTCAACCACAACAGGTGCGTGAGGACGTACAGCGTCCACTGGAGACTGCTTTGACTGCCTAGACTGAGCAGTCAAAACAACTCTAGAATGCGGAGGTTGACGCACAGCGTCAAAACAAGTCAACTCCGATTGTTAGTGAACGTCTAGAACGTCAACAGGAGCATCAGCCAGTGGCCTAACGTCCAAATGCGGCTGAAAAACCACACGGGACCGCATCGAGTGTGGTTCTAAACAACCTGACTGACGTGACTAAGCTACGCCAACGTCAACAGTAAGCACAAAGGAACGTTAGGTTGGCTGAAAGCCAGGATATCGATGAGATAAACGGCTAGACTCAACGGACTAATCGGCAGAATAGTCTTCCATAAGGGAGGCAAGCATATACTGCATGTTTGCCATACAACCCCTTAAGGATCAACGGAAATGGTTGTGGTAATAGACGAGGGTAACGTCTGTGACCGCAACACTTTGCCTACAAAAAGAGACTTCCGGAGTCTGTGTTATGCTTTTGTTAGGCGGCGAGCAGTTATCCGATGACTGCATAGGGTCAGAGCTGTCCTAATGGCTGTAACCAGGACGCTGGACCTGTCCTGAAAGGACTGACTTTCGCTTAAGGGCTTCGAAACCTTGTAACAGGTTTCTTATGCGAAAAGCCTTCGGATGGCGAGGAGAAACAACGTCTCTCTCGTCTTATGGTAGGGGAGATCTTGGTAAGAAACACCCGATACCATAGAGGGAAAAACGTCTGTTCGTTGGTCAAGGCCTCTCGAACCCATAAGTCTTTTGACATTACTTCTCCCCTGGGCTTGGGAGCTTGCAAGAGGTCCCGGACTAGGTGAACGACAGGCACGAACAGACGAACCCTCGGACGCAACACTGTAACACTTTGCGCCTCGGACGCAACACTGTAACACTTTGCGCATATCACTTTATCACTTCGATTTTCTGTTTTGCACTTATTTCTACCTGAAACACGCAATTCTACCCTTCATTAAAAGGTAGTAATTGCGAAATTAGTCGTATAATGCAAGCTCATAATACCAGCAAAAAACAGAAAACATATTTTAAGATAAAAAGAAAAATCAGTGGCTGGGAAAGAGACTAAACACTAGTTCATATAACTACGTTTTCAATCTCACACCGCACATAGCCTGGGGACGAGAATAAAAACCTAAAAAACGTTTTATCCTTCCTCCCCGTACAGAGACTAGGGACGAGAGTAACACGAGAACAACGTTACCCGCTTGAACGGAACGTTTTCTCTCCTCTCTCTCCCTCCGTCTCTATCTCTCTCTCTCTTTCTCTCTTGATTTCGTACCTAAGAGAAGAGCCCAATTATATATCGTCAAAAAAACATGTTATTTGACTAAAGGAAAAAACTGAAAGGTTTTTCAAATAAAAAGTTCCTTTAAATTAGAATTTAAAACATTTAAGCTAAGAAAGAAAGAACAAAACGTCAGAATCGATTTACTCTTACTGCAAAGTGAAACCGTGATACACTCTCTCTCTATCGTAACGATAGAGCGCATGTTGAACGTCCTGAACGTCAACAACTGCGTAGCATAAAAAACTAAACGTTAGTTCATCTCTGAAAACAGTACGAAGACTATCAAAGAAATTCTTTCATAAAATATTACATTTAAAAAGTTTTACATCCTTTAAAAGCTAATTACGATATAAAGGGCTCAACGTTGATTAACTTCGGTTTCCAAGTTAGGACCGCCTACTCTCAGGAAAGGTCTATATAAACAAAGCATTAAAATTTATTTTATATGTTTATAAAAAATGGAATGTTAATCGAAGAGGCCTAATAAAGGCGGAGAGATATAAAATATATAGAGGAAAATCTATAACGTGATAAGATAATTACTAAAAGCCTAAACACACTTCCGTCTAAGGGAAGGGTCGGCCATTTAAAAGTGAAAGAAAGTCCATACTCTCTTTGTCACCATAATTAAATCTATCCAAAACGAGTTCAAGTTTTGAGATGAAGATAAAACACCTGCATAGCGAAAGCTCAAAACTAGAATAGTGTACTTCACCAATAGTTGTGAAAACAAATCCTGTTAGCAACAGCGAATTAGTAGGTCTTGCCGGTAGCCCGACAGAGAAAATTGAGTTCTTTGTTTACATTGAGTACTGAGTACCTGCCCGACAGATGGCGCTGTTGAAGTACACCCCCTACCTGCATAGCGACCGCTGGCGGATTTTTAACGTAGAGTTTTCTGTCGAGCAACAGAGTTGCAGCTTATATAATCACCGGCTAAGTTAAATATTGAAAAACTTAAAATACTAGAAGGATTAAATACTGTTCGCTTGAAAGGAAATCACAAAAAGATGAACATAGATAGATAAAATGAATATAGTGCTTCATATATATAAAATCTAGCTAACATCTAAATGCATTTTATATATTGTAATACATACTGTACATTACACATTGTAAACTAGGTACAAGCTAAATCATCCTAGCTAGTTGATAAGGATATGACTACAGTAACACATAGTCTATTACAGCAGACTTCTCACTATAGATAACTGCTATTGTCCCAGATTTCAGTATCATACATAGCCTCATAAGCTGTAACAACACGAGAAAGCACTGTCTTTTGAAACTATTTTGTGCATTATTATATATATCCATACATCATGTAATCTTGCAAATCATACGACCCTAAAATAGTACCCAATACTGTACATTATCTATTCATAGAACTGCATATCATGTAAGCTTCACTATTGCTAAATCAGACTAGGTTTGACTTGGCAAACAACCAGTAATTTTTGTTACTTAACTTCCATTCTCCACCAGCTTTTACCACCCCCCACACCCCCCAAAAAAGGATTTTGACGAAGGAAAAATCTATTTCTGGGGAGAGACCTGTGGCGCCTGGTGAAAAGAGTCCTTCTTATATATCTTTTCTGATAAAACCTTCCAATTATACCAGAGAAAGATAAAAGCATGGAATGCTGAGGTTACTACCCTCGCGCGAGCACCTTTTGGGTGTCGTGTATAAAGCAAAGGCGCGTGAAAACCACTATTCACAGGTTGTCTTCCATTTAGTTAATTCCTTCGTCAAAGGGATGGGCCGATACAAAGGCCCTAGCCAACCACCAGCGTCACACCACCACGCCACGACGCGAGCGCCATCTGAACAACATCCTTCTTTTTGGACTGATAGAATAGTGTGTAAAGTCTTTTCACCGGCCGCCACAGGTCGACCCAGAAAACATATATTGTACAGCTGTTTGCAGAAGAGAAAACACTTTGAAATGGTGCAAAACTTCTGATAAAAAAGCATGACAAATAGACAATAGAAACTGACGTTCTCTTTTTCACAACTCAATATTCACTATTCTAGTAGTTAACATTATTGTCTATAAGGTTGTAGTAAAATGCATATCATTTTCGTGTTAATTGTTCAAAGTTACTTTTTAACTGAATTTTTCATTTATTTTGGGTGAACTTTAACCAAGAAAAAGATGATTCTCTTTTATTAACAGTTTTTTCCTATTCTGGCCTTATTCTAACACTAAACAAAATATGCGCAGTTATCTTTACTGAACAACATTTATGATTTCTTTACATATTGAACAAAATCTAAAAATGTTATTTTGATAATAAAATAAATTTTTGAATATACTTACCCGGTGATTATATAGCTGCAACTCTGTTGCCCGACAGACAACTCTACGGTAAAAACTCGCCAGCGATCGCTACACAGGTTGCGGGTGTGCCCAACAGCGCCATCTGTCGTCCAGATACCCAGTACTCAATGTAAACAAAGACTCAATTTTCTCCTCGTCCCACTGCGTCTCTATTGGGGAGGAAGGGAGGGTCCTTTAATTTATAATCACCGGGTAAGTATATTCAAAAATTTATTTTATTATCAAAATAACATTTTTCAATATTTAACTTAGCCGGTGATTATATAGCTGATTCACACCCAGGGGGGTGGGTAGAGACCAGCAATATATGTTTACACTTTTATGAGCTAAGAGTTTTTATTTCATTTTAGAAGTTATCAAAATAACAAAAACAAAATAAATAGGTACCTGGTAAGGAAGTCGACTTGAACAATTACTCTGCCTTTTAAGTACGTCTTCCTTACGGAGCCTCGCGATCCTCTTAGGATGCTGATCGACCCCTAGGATCTGAAGTATCAAGGGTTGCAACCCATACAACAGGACCTCATCAAAACCCCTAATCTAGGCGCTCTCAAGAAATGACTTTGACCACCCGCCAAATCAACCAGGATGCGAAAGGCTTCTTAGCTTTCCGGACAACCCAAAAAACAACAATAAAAACATTTCAAGAGAAAGATTAAAAGGGTATGGAATTAGGGAATTGTAGTGGTTGAGCCCTCACCCACTACTGCACTCGCTGCTACGAATGGTCCCAGTGTGTAGCAGTTCTTGTAAAGAGACTGGACATCTTTCAAGTAAAATGACGCGAACACTGACTTGCTTCTCCAATAGGTTGCGTCCATTATACTTTGCAGACATATATTTTGCTTAAAGGCCACGGAAGTTGTTACAGCTCTAACTTCGTGCGTCTTCACCTTAAGCAAAGTTCGGTCTTCCTCACTCAGATGTGAATGAGCTTCTCGTATTAACAATCTGATAAAGTCTGACCAAGCATTCTTTGACAAAGGCAAGGATGGTTTCTTAACTGAACACCATAAAGCTTCAGATTGGCCTTGTAAAGGTTTAGTACGCTTTAAATAGAACTTAAGAGCTCTAACAGGGCATAAGACTCTTTCTAGTTCATTGCCTACGATCTCCGATAAGCTGGGGATATCGAAAGATTTAGGCCAAGGCTGAGAAGGCAGCTCATTTTTGGCTAGAAAACCAAGTTGTAGCGAATAAGTGGCTTTTTCTGACGAAAATCCTATGTTCTTGCTGAAGGCATGAATCTCACTGACTCTTTTAGCAGAGGCTAAGCATACCAGGAAAAGAGTCTTAAGAGTGAGATCTTTCAGGGAGGCTGATTGTAACGGCTCCAACCTATCTGACATGAAGAATCTTAGTACCACGTCTAAATTCCATCCAGGGGTAGCCAAACGACGCTCCTTGGTGGTCTCAAAAGACTTAAGGAGGTCTTGCAGATCTTTATGTTTGGAAAGATCTAAGCCTCTATGCCGGAAGACCGATGCCAACATGCTTCTGTAGCCCTTGATAGTGGGAGCTGAAAGGGATCGTCCTTTTCTCAGGTATAAGAGAAAAACAGCTATTTGAGCTACAGAGGTACTGGACGAGGATACAGAAACTGACTTGCACCAGTCTCGGAAGACTTCCCACTTCGATTGGTAGACTCTAATGGAAGAAGCTCTCCTTGCTCTAGCAATCGCACTGGCTGCTTCCTTCGAAAAGCCTCTAGCTCTCGAGAGTCTTTCGATAGTCTGAAGGCAGTCAGACGAAGAGCGTGGAGGCTTTGGAGTACCTTCTTTACGTGTGGCTGACGTAGAAGGTCTACCCTTAGAGGAAGACTACTGGGAACGTCTACTAACCATCGAAGTATCTCGGTGAACCACTCTCTCGCGGGCCAGAGGGAAGCAACTAACGTCAACCTTGTCCCTTCGTGAGAGGCGAACTTCTGCAGTACCTTGTTGACAATCTTGAACGGTGGGAATGCGTAGAGATCCAGATGTGACCAATCTAGGAGGAAAGCATCTATATGTATTGCTGCTGGGTCCGGGACTGGAGAGCAATAGATTGGAAGCCTCTTGGTCAGCGAGGTTGCAAAGAGATCTATGGATGGTTTTACCCCAAGTGGCCCAAAGTCTCTTGCACACATCCTTGTGGAGGGTCCATTCGGTTGGAATTACTTGCCCTTTCCGACTGAGACAATCTGCTATGACGTTCAAGTCGCCTTGGATGAACCTCGTTACTAGGGAGATGTCTTGACCTTTTGACCAGATGAGCAGGTCCCTTGCGATCTCGTACAACGTCAGTGAGTGGGTACCTCCTTGTTTGGAGATGTACGCCAAGGCCGTGGTGTTGTCCGAGTTAACTTCCACCACTTTGCCTCGAAGGAGAGACTTGAAGCTTTTCAAGGCCAGATGTACTGCCAACAGCTCCTTGCAGTTGATATGCATGCTCCTCTGACTCGAGTTCCACAGTCCTGAGCATTCCCGACCGTCTAGTGTCGCGCCCCAGCCCACGTCCGATGCGTCCGAGAAGAGAACGTGGTTGGGAGTCTGAACAGCCAGGGGAAGACCCTCTCTTAGGTTGATATTGTCCTTCCACCAAGTCAGACAAGACTTTATCTTTTCGGAAACCGGGATCGAGACCGCTTCTAGCGTCTTGTCCTTTTTCCAGTGAAAAGCTAGATGGTATTGAAGAGGACGGAGGTGTAGTCTTCCTAGTGACACAAATTGTTCCACGGATGACAGCGTCCCTACCAGACTCATCCACAGCCTGACTGAGCAGCGTTCCTTCTTCAGCATCTTCTGGATGGATAGCAGGGCTTGATCTATTCTGGGGGCTGATCGTCTTGTTGTTCAGCAACGTCCTCATCAGAGGGTTCCTCATCCGAAAACTGATGAGGAAACGGCAACGGAGTGGGCAACGTCTGGCTCGCTGAGTCCGGTCGCACTGGTGGATGCGTGACGGAGCCGGACGCAACATCATGGAACTGCTGCACAGTCTGTGAACTGTCAACAACCATGGGTGCGCGAGGAAGCACAGCGTCAACCTGAGACTGTCTAGACCGTCTGGGTTGTGCAGTCAACACCCTACCGGGTTGCTGAGGTTGACGCACTGCGTCAAAACAAGTCACCTCTGCTGGTTGTTGAACGTCCTGAACGTCAACAACCACCTCCGAGCGTCGCTTAACGTCAACGTGCGGCTGGCAACCCACACTGGGTCGCATCGGTGGAGGAACCACCTCAACTGGCTGACGCGAGTAGGTTACCTCAGCGTCAACAGGGCGCACAACCGACCGGTTGGAAGGTTGTTGGCCAGAAGGTTCGGTAGCAACCTTCTCCGCATTAAAGTCCTCTATCAAGGACGCAAGCTTGGATTGCATGTCTTGCAGCAAAGCCCATTTAGGGTCTACGGGAGCAGGTGTGGCAACAGACGGGGTTAGCGACTGAGGCGGTACCGCTTACCATCCCTGAAAGCCTTGTTATGCATGACATAATTGTACAGCAAAACTTCAAAGGCTCGAAAACAGCTGTGAAGTTGACCTGTAAACAACTTGGAGCGTCTCCTGGCCAGGCGCCAGGGAGAGTCTACCAGAATTGAGAAGTCTATCTGGGCAGAGGCATGAACTCCCAAGCCGAGAACTTCTCTCGTGTCATATCAGACTCTCGCTCTATAAACCAGTTTAAAAGAAGGGAAAGCAAAGGCTGTATCCCCCAAACTCCTCCTGGTGAAAAACCAGTCGCCTAGCCAACGTAAAGCTCTCTAGGAGAGCGAGAGAGCACTAGCTTAAAAACAACGGCTTCGAAGTAGCTAGGCCTAGTGTAAGCTCTGACGTTTAGGCGAACGAGGAGCAGCAGTTACAAAAAGATCCGGACAAAGATCCTTAAAAAAATCATCATGATTTAATTAAAGTCCATAGGAGGCTAAGCAGCTTTAGGTTCCTCTCCATCTGACAGAGTCCTCAAGGGAATATCAGTAGGAGGGGGAACAGCAACTTCCTCATCTACAGGAACCTTGTCCGATAAAAGCTGAGTCTCAAGCAAGGGAGAGACCTACCGTGGTGGCAATGCTTTACAAGCAGAGTCCACACTCACTGGTGCATTAGTAGCGGACCAGAACGCAACGTCATGTAACTGCTTGACAGTCTGTGAACTGTCAACAACTGAACTGTCAACCACAACAGGTGCGTGAGGACGCACAGCGTCCACTCGAGACTGCTTTGACTGCCTAGACTGAGCAGTCAAAACAACTCTAGAATGCGGAGGTTGACGCACAGCGTCAAAACAAGTCAACTCCGATTGTTAGTGAACGTCTTGAACGTCAACAGGAGCATCAGCAAGTGGCCTAACGTCCAAATGCGGCTGAAAAACCACACGAGACCGCATCGAGTGTGGTTCTAAACAACCTGACTGACGTGACTAAGCTACGCCAACGTCAACAGTAAGCACAAAGGAACGTTAGGTTGGCTGAAAGCCAGGATATCGATGAGATAAACGGCTAGACTCAACGGACTAATCGGCGGAATAGTCTTCCATAAGGGAGGCAAGCATAAACTGCATGTCTTGCCATACAACCCATTAAGGATCAACGGAAATGGTTGTGGTAAGAGACGAGGGTAACGTCTGTGACTGCAACACTTTGCCAACAAAAAAAGACTCTCGGAGTCTGTGTTATGCTTTTGTTAGGCGGAGAGCAGTTATCCGATGACTGCATAGGGTCAGAGCTGTCCTAATGGTTGTAACCAGGACGCTGGACCTGTCCTGAAAGGACTGACTTTCGCTTAAGGGCTTCGAAACCTTGTGACAGGTTTCTTATGCGAAAAGCCTTCGGATGACGAGGAGAAACAACGTCTCTCTCGTCTTATGGTAGGGGAGATCTTGGTAAGATACACCCGATACCATAGAGGGAAAACGTCTGTTCGTTGATCAAGGCCTCTCGAACCCATAAGTCGTTTGTCATTACTTCTCCCCTGGGCTTGGGAGCATGCAAGAGGTCCCGGACTAGGTAAAAGACAGGCACGAACAGACGAACCCTCGGACGCAACACTGTAACACTTTGCGCATATCACTTTATCACTTCGATTTTCTGTTTTGCACTTATTTCACTGAAATCGAAACTTTTACTGATTTCTACCTGAAACACGCAATTCTACCCTTCATTAAAAGGTAGTAATTGCGAAATCAGTCGTATAATGCAAGCCCATTAATACCAGCAAAAAACAGAAAACATATTTTAAGATAAAAAAATCAGTGGCTGGGAAAGAGACTAAACACTAGTTCATATAACTACGTTTTCAATCTCTCACCGCACATAGCCTGGGGACGAGAATAAAAAACTAAAAACGTTTTATCCTTCCTCCCCGTACAGCGACTAGGGACGAGAGTAACTCGAGAACAACGTTACCCGCTTGAACGGAACGTTTTCTCTCCTCTCTCTCCCTCCGTCTCTATCTCTCTCTCTCTTTCTCTCTTGATTTCGCACCTAAGAGAAGAGCCCAATTATATTTCGTCAAAAAAACATGTTATTTGACTAAAGGAAAAAACTGAAAGGTTTTTCAAATAAAAAGTTCCTTTAAAATAGAATTTAAAACATTTAAGCTAAGAAAGAATGAACAAAACGTCAGAATCGATTTACTCTTACTGCAAAGTGAAACCGTGATACACTCTCTCTCTATCGTAACGATAGAGCGCATGTTGAACGTCCTGAACGTCAACAACTGCGTAGCATAAATAAACTAAACGTTAGTTCATCTTTGAAAACAGTACGAAGACTATCAAAGAAATTCTTTCATAAAATATTACATTTAAAAAGTTTTAAATCCTTAGCTCTCTAAAAGCTAATTACGTATAAAGGGCTCAACGTTGATTAACTTCGGTTTCCAAGTTAGGACCGCCTACTCTCAGGAAAGGTCTATATAAACGAAACATTAAAATTTATTTTTATATGTTTATAATAAATGGAAAGTTAATCGAAGAGGCCTAATAAAGGCGGAGAGATATAAAATATATAGAGGAAAATCTATAACGTGATAAGATAATTACTAAAAGCCTAAACACACTTCCGTCTAAGGGAAGGGTCGGCCATTTAAAAGTGAAAGAAAGTCCATACTCTCTTTGTCACCATAATTAAATCTAACCAAAACGAGTTCAAGATTTAAGATGAAGATAAAACACCTGCATAGCGAAAGCTCAAAACTAGAATAAAGTACAGTGAACCCTCGCTACTTCGCGGTTCGACCATCGCGGATTCACCACTTCGCGGATTTTTTCCATAACCCATATATATACAGTAATATATATATATGTATATATATATATATATATATATATATATATATATATATATATATATATATATATATATGTATGCATGTATTTATGTATATATGTAGGTATGTATATGTGTATACATATATATATATATATATATATATATATATATATATATATATATATATATATATATATATATATATATATATATATATATATATATATATACACACACACACATATATATATATATATATATATATATATATATATATATATATATATATATATATATATATATATATATATATATATATATATATATATATATATCTAAAGTAGGAAGATGTGATGTAGTTCTAAGGGAAAAGTATGGGAAATATGTCTGGGTAATAAGCAAAGCTCTACCTCCAGTTTGTTTCTTCATTATGATCAGAGATAAATGTAAAGAAAACATTGGTTGCCATTTTTTATCGTGCTTTTTAGCATGTTTAGGAAATGCATGATATAAAATCACCTTTAATATTTGTGCCTGTTTTAGTTTAGGGTACTGTAGTACATGCATTAAGTGTTCTGTACATTAAAGGGTAGTTTGTTAACAGTACTACGTACAAGGGAAGGTTTTAAAAGTCTGAATATACATGTTGAATAAGTAGGTAAATATGGTGTCACTACTTCGCGGATTTTCACCTATCGCGGCCGCGACTGGAACCTATCTACCGCGATAAACGAGGGTTCACTGCTTCACCAATTAGTTGTGAAAAAACTCCAGTTTAGCAACAGCGAGTAAGTACGTCTTGTCGATAGCTCGACAGAGAGAAAATTGAGTCTTTATTTACATTGAGTACTGGGTATCTGGACGACAGATGGCGCTGTTGGGCACACCCGCAACCTGTGTAGCGATCGCTGGCGAGTTTTTACCGTAGAGTTGTCTGTCGGGCAACAGAGTTGCAGCTATATAATCACCGGCTAAGTTAAATATTGAAAAAAATGTAATAAGATATAAAGCATTATATTTGATAAAAGATGTTGCTGTAATTTCAAGGTTTACTAAACTAAAAACTTCCTGTGGATAACCATGTTTTGTAAGATGGAAATAAAGACATTTCATATAAGAATTTTCAATGATACATTTTTTATTTTCTTTATACCTTTAAAACATATGTTATAGCCAACTATAGTTTTTTTGTGTTCAGTGAAATTAATCTTGTGCATCAAAATCTATTTCTTTAAAATATTTATAAAACTTTGGGATTGACACAGCAATCCTGATATGCAAAGTAATTTTATGAGGTTGGAATTGTGAATATTCTAATTTTATGAGGTTAGAATTGTGAATATTCTAAGTTATAATGTTCCTACTCTGTTTCAGACCTATTAGGAACATGTCGATAGGTGCCTGCTACCGTAGATTACTGTATCCAAACAAAAACTACAATACTGGGTATGTATGTGAATTGATTAATCTTATTCATAAAAGTCATATTTTTTTATAAAAAAAATTAATCTACTTTATTCTAGCCAACAAAATCTGTCTATGGGAACTGAATTTAATGAATACAATAATACCCTACCCTTTATCATTAATTGTTCAAGGATTCAGGAAATGAGCAGAACGGTGATTTGTTTATGTAAGTAGGGAATGCCTCGCTTTAAAGTGATATATACGTTCCCTATAATGATATAATAGATGCTAAATTACTTAAAATCACATCTAATGTACCCATAAACCCTTCAATGCAAGGGTTCATATGCAATATGAATGTAATTTAGAAGTAGTTTATTTAGTGTTAAAAATGACTTAGGAGTTTAATTAGGAAAGGATGTAAAACTACAAGTTTGCACAGTACTATACTGTACATAAAATTACCGTAATAAAACCTACTACAGTTAGTGGATCACATGAAAGCAATACAGTGAGGTATTTAGGGTGTCAGTCGACAATACAAAGGCAGTGGTTTGTTGGTTAGGGGAGCTATGAGTTCACTGACCCTAGAGTGGTCTCTGTTACCTAACCACCGTGAAGATCGAGGGCTGACTGTATTGTAGCACCTGTAATTTTTCAATTAAAACTAAGCTTCAATTTCATTCAAGATCTTTTTCAAAATGAAATTTAAGCAAGATATCAAATTAGTTCTAAAGCCATATGAAGAAATCTCAACATATTTCTATAATATTGTAACATAATCAGGTCTATAAATTTGTAACATCGTAACCAAAAGCTGAAATGAAACTTACTGTCTAAATTGGCGGAATCAGTAGGTGGCTTCCATAGGATAACTTGTCCTAAATTGGTTATGGCAGCTTTATGAGTTTTACTAGCTGCCACTTGACACACATTTCCTTCACAATGGCCAAGGGGTAGTCTGTTTTAAAGATAATAAAATGAATATCAGCAGTCATTTCCCACATCAATTCTAGTATATTATGGAAAAAGACTTAGCTATACAAACCTGAGATCTTTTATATCAAACTTCTCTCTTCAACCACCCCTCTCAGTCCTGAGCTGAAAGGTCATAAGTGAAGAGAATTTGACAGGTAAGGGGGCGGGACTCCTCGCCCCCGCTTCCACCTGTCATTAACTACTGTACCTCGTTAACAATTTTGATGGCTATTCTAGCTCGCGATAAAAATATAAGGGACTCAGGTTTGTTTAGCTAAGAAAAAACCATATTACTTAAAAAGTTTGTGATATTTCGAGAATGATACAGTTCTTACTGCAAGTATTCACTGATATGGTGAGGGTGAGAACGGGTGTAAGAAATGAGTTAGCAGCTAGAGTGGATAAAGTTGATGGGAGAAGTACAAGAGGAAGGCCAAGGTTTGGGTGGATGGATGGAGTGAAGAAAGCTCTGGGTGATAGGAGGATAGATGTGAGAGAGGCAAGAGAGCGTGCTAGAAATAGGAATGAATGGCAAGCGATTGTGACGCAGTTCCGGTAGGCCCTACTGCTTCCTCCGGTGCCTTAGATGACCACGGAGGGGGAATACTAGGTTTTATTAATTACAAAGTGATCTATCATTGAATATAAAATTTTTACTAAATGGGCTATTCCAAAGGATTTTGTGCTTTATCATTAAACCCAATTAGATACATTATTTCAGCTTTAAGAGATTTGCAATCACAAGTCATAAATTCTACTTAATAAGTGATGATTTACAGACTCAACTGACAATGTTTGCTCATACGGTACTCCTTTTCCTTAGCTTTGTAAAGTTTCTGAGGTAATCTTGATAGTTTGAATTAACACATAAAAAAGGTACAATCTCCTTATGAATGATAGTGATAATTAAAGTATTAATTTAGCAGATATATAAAATAAACTATATTGTAACTTCTATGAAGAGCGAGTAATTCAAGAACTCAGGTTTGGATATTTGTGAGGCAAAGCAGAAAATGAAGAGTAATACTGTACTGGTAACTTTCATGTAAGAGAAGATTAAAAAATCCCCTTAAAAACATACAATAATACAGTATTTGCTTTAATTAATTGATCGAAACACATCCGCATCACAACAATACTTGAAATATGATACTACAAGAGCATCAGAATAAAACACTTGTAAGTAGTTCAATACGGTACTGTACCTGCATACATTACCACATGGATCCAAGCAAAATACTGCAGAGGGTTGCATTGCTGCAGTTGCTTCTGTGGCTGTCTCCTTCTCACTTAATTCTTCCAAGAAAACACTTCTATCAGCATCTTGCTTTTCTCTGTCTGTTGAGTCTTCACTTCCTCTTGATGACCTGGTCCTGGTTCCAACTGATGACAAGCGTAGTGGTCTTTGGAAAATGGGGAAAATTTATTGAAAAATATAGATTTTCTTCAAACAATGAGAGAGATTAAATAAATTTATCTTACCAAGAAATTATCAACATAAGCTTTCCAAGTGTAAAGTTAATTCAGACAACTCCCTGCTCATGATATAATGTGCATATGGTAATATTGATTAAATGCTTGTCCCTATATTGTGTTAAATTTCAAGCAATCTATTCTGAACAACATGTAATCAATTCCTAGCTTCATTTTAAGAAAAATTATAAAACCCATTACTCTTAAATAGATTACTGTATTTGTCTAATTGAATCCCAGACAGTTCATAATAAGAAAAAATAAGAAAAATAAAATCTTAAAAGTAATAGGGGTGTGATTTCAGAAAAGCTGGAACAGCCACTATAATTCAACGAGATACTTATAACTATCAAAGGGTGGTGGAGAAACCCCACCCACTTGTCAGTAAGCAAGACTAGCACTTTTGACCTATAAGCTTAGGGTGGGAAGTGTAACTTGACGAACTCAGGTTTGTATATAGTAAAAATAGAAATTACCATAAAAAATTGTGAGTTGTTCCTACACAAGTACAAAACTTTGTCATTTAATATGAAACCCATCCTTAGGAGAGAGGAAGTCTCTATGAACTGAGTTTTTAGCTGGTTTATCTTTCCACAAAATGATCAGAGTAGCTGGTCATGTAAAGGAGCAAATGTGATGTCTCCTGCCAACTTCCTAACATTCTATGTATGGGGATGCTACAGGTACAGTATTAGGTTAGGCCTGTCCCACCAATAAAAGATGCTCGGTCTCAATAAGACATGTTGGAATGCATCTGTAGGTATTATGAGAAATGGGATTGAATATATTCTATCCATCCTATCCCTCATCTAGTAGAATGGGGGCTCTACTTTTTAACAGATCATGTCTGCAAAGAAAGATTTTTCAGTTATGTAGCTTAACTGCCTCTGACATCCAGTCCAGCCCATTGTGAAAATGACTTGCACCTCCAAGAGAGAGGAAAGAAAGGAGTAAAAAGCCAGTCATTCTATCCTTCAATCTAGGCTTATGTTGAAACTGATTTCTTAGATGAGATGTTTTTTGTTCCATGAGGGAGCTAGGCTTATTACTAAATCTGATGAGCAGCTACCACAGCAACAAGAGCAATGGTGCCCAAGGACTTTCGGGTACAGTATACTCACACAGCTCGTGGGAAGTACAGGTTGTCTGGGGTTACAAGACTCCTATCTTAATACCTGAGACACTGACTAGTTCCACTTGAGTGCTATGGTGGGCCCGATGCCATTAATTCCAGGTGCCAGCTAGATCTTGGTGTTGGCCATGAACTCAATAACAAGCTAAGGGATATTTCAATCCATCCTTAGGAATGACAAGTGACAAACAAAGTGTCATGAAGCTTGCCAACTCACTTTGCCAAAACTAAGGCTAGCAGAACGACCATCTTAAGAGTCTAATCTGTCTGAAGCCCTTTTCAAAAGCTTGTATGGGACATGCATAATTAACTTTTGAGAACTGGAGTTACATCACCCTCCAGGATCTGAAGCCCTGGGGCAGGCAAGAATGCTTGAAGCACCTCAAGAGTATAGACAACTTCCACGAAGAGAAAAATAGAGGGACAAGGAAGTCTGTGATTTGTACTGGAGATGCTCCAACCTTCTATGACCCCAAGTACAGAAAATGACCCATTTTTTCAGACAGTAAGTTGCGGAGAACCATCGTAGATACTCAAGACATCTTCTGAGCAATCCCTCATGAAAAGCATTTCATGAGGAGGAGATGCTGTATAGTCTCCTACCTTGAAGTATGAAGTGCATGCTACTCTATTGACTAGTGGAAGATGCTGTATAGTCTTCAACCATGAAGTATGATGTGTATGCTACTTCACTGACTGATGGTACGTCTGAAGATGCTGCTGACAAAAAAGTGTACCATGGAGTTTGTTCTCTCGGGGCCTCAACTAAACGTGTTAACAAATCGGAATACCACACATCTTGTGGCCATCTGGAAGTCACCAGGGTCATCTTTAGACTGGGCATGACCATCACTTGGTTTATCAACTGGTGAATTAGGTTGAATAGGGTAAAGACATAGGCATCAAGGTGATCTCATGGGTGTGTTTGTGTTGGCCAACATCCATGAACCCTTCATAAGGACTGGGAATGGGGGACTAGAACTTCAATTTTTTTTAAGCTGTGTGATTAACAGGTAAATTCCCAGAGAGCCCCAAAAGGTAAAAAGCCTTTCACTATGCAAGGATATAGGGACCACTCCAATCCTACAACCTGGCCTTGGCAACTGAGCTGGTCTGGTAGAACACTCCTCACTGACAGCTCCACAGCATTATCCACTGAACAGTGCACAAGACATTCCCTTCTTGCTTGTTGATGTACACAATGACAGTAGTGTTGCCAATTATCAGTGCTACTGAGTGCCCTATCAAGCCATGTTGGAAAAATTTCCATGCTAGAAATACAGATGCTTTTTCTCAAGGGACTACACCCTTGAACTGACTTGGTCTATCAGGTTTGCATCCTATCCCTCCTTTGATAAGTCTGAGAAAAGAATTATTTCTAGAGATGGGGAGTTAAAGGAAACTTACCTGGTGAGGTTTTTGTGGTTCAGAAACCAGGAAAGATTTTCCTTTACCTCCTCCATTGGAACAGGATGGGATGGGAGAGTGCTGGCTCCAAACTAGTAACACTTCAGACACCACTAAAGCAATCAGCAAGAACTGTTGCACTACCTCTCTGAGCTTGCTGATTCGATCATTTTGAAGGGAAAAGACTTGCTGTGGCTGTCTATTAGTGAGGTAAAGTATTTCATCCTCTGCTTCAGTGTGAGACTTGACTTTTCCAAATTTACCACCCCAATCTTGATCCTGAAGCAACTGCCTCTCAAAAGAGACTAGGACCAGCCTGTCATTGTGATACTTCAACAGATGTATCCCATTCAAGTCGGCCCAAGCTAAGGTTAGAGCGAACATTTTTATGAATACTTGGAGGGCCACAGTTCAAAGCACAAGACTTACAACTGATACACTGCTCCCTTGAGAATGAAGTGAAGGTACTTTCTGTAAGACTGATGGATGGGTATTTGGATATATGCATCCTTCAGATCCACCAAAAGCATGAAATCTTCCTCTCTGATGGCACACCCCACAGTAATTCCTGTTTCCATGCTGAAGGGAGTTTGATGAACAAACTTGTTCAGCAGTGAGGGGTTGATGACTGGTCTCCAGCCCTGGGCCAACTTTTTTACCAGGAGGAGCTGACTGTAAAACACAGGAGAACTATCTCTAACGGCCTCGAGCACATTTTTCTCCTTCAACGTTTACACCTTTGCCGTCAAGGCAAGATTTTTCGGAGATTTCAAAGGGTGAATGGAATGCCATCAGGGTGTAGATGAGGGAAAGTCAAAGATCTTTGAAAGGTGGGTGGTATCCATCCAGTGGCACTTCTACAATTCATTGCTTTGCTTTATGTCACTGCCACATTGCCCGATGGCATGATAGGAATCCACCCACTTGTGGCAGCTGGAGGGGACTGCTGACTTCAGCATCCCTTTCCTCCCTTTTTACCATTATCCCCTCTTCTGAATTAGCCAAGCTGGGTAAGAGTGGGTGGAGCACTGTCCATACTTTTCCTAAAAGAGGAAAAAACTGGAAGTCCCAATTGAGCTTTGGAGGTTGGAGATTTCTTCAACAACAAACCTGATGGTGTGGAAAAGACCAAAGGCCTCAGCGCAGCTGCTTTACAAGGGCCTGGACCCTTGAAAGTAACTGCACAATGGATGGGGAAACCATGGCTAGTCTTCTTTCACTCTCATATCTGATTTTCATAGACAACCAGGCAGCTTTCTGTTGCCTAAGGATAAGGAAATCTTGCTTAAGATTTCTCAGGACAGTGACTCTACCCATTATAAAGTTCCTTCAAGAGAGGAAGTTGCTCCTCTCTCCAATCCATCTGTTGGGGTCTCTCAACATGGTAGCGGATGCCCTGTCTAAACAGACACTCCTGCATAAAGAATTGACCTTGGATCAAAGCTTTATCTAAGAGATCTCAGAGTTAGTTCTGGAGAGGGAGAGGGAGACCAAAGCGAAAGTGTATGGACCGTATCATGGATGACATTCGATCCAAGGGATTAACCAGTGATGAAGTGTGGGACATTGGTAGATGGAGAAAGCTGGCCAGAAACATCGACCCCACAGGAAAGTGGGAAGGGATGCAGACAAAGAAGAAGAAGAAGAAGAAGAAGAAGAAGAACCACAAGCTTCTACTATGTGCAGCTTTAAATGTTGATTCTCAGGCAGTGGCAAGAGATGCCTTGAATCCAGATTGCAACAGATAGTCATAAATTTATCGGTTTCCTCAAACAATTCTAATTTAGAGAGCTTTGAATATCCTTCAGGATTTTTCAGGGGCACCTGTGCTAGTTGCTCCACTTTGGCCCAACAGCTCATGGTATCCATTGTTTCAGAGTCTGAGACCAAAGTTATACCCGCTTTGGTCAGCACAGCTGTACCAGAAAGTAGGGAGTCAGATTATCTTCACTTCCTCCTTTTTGACCCAGAACTTTCATGCTTGGATTTTCTTTACAATAAAGGCTATACGGTATGGAATTCTCAGATCACAATATGATATACAGTATTTGATGAGCTGTAAGATCTTCATCCACTAAACAATACAGTACCAATCAGTGTGGAAGGCATGAATGGCCTTTTCTGAGGAATAGCTCAGTATCAGATAACCCGGGATATCTTGGCTTCTTTTTTGGTCCACCTTTTTGAGGATAGGATACTAAAGACATCAACCATTGTTAAACAAATGGGCATTGACAGAGCCTCCAGTGAGCTTTGGCATGGATTTAGACACGGATATTTTTCATAAGATTTCTCAGTCTTTTGCTTTACATCAACCATCTCCAATGATCCCAGTAGTAACTTTAGTCTCTAAATAGGGTGCTTAAGTTTTGGCAAGTTTTTATAATTCCTACATACCCCTTCAAGAATTACTACAAAAATAAATATTTTTCATAGCTTTAGTCTCAGAAGCAAGAGGCGTGAACTTGCTACCTTTTGAAGAGA
The DNA here is from genome assembly GCF_036898095.1 of Palaemon carinicauda. Taxonomy (NCBI): domain Eukaryota; kingdom Metazoa; phylum Arthropoda; class Malacostraca; order Decapoda; family Palaemonidae; genus Palaemon; species Palaemon carinicauda. The sequence goes on from NC_090750.1 coordinate 70,366,753, forward strand.
TCAGGAGTTTATTACCATCATTCTGGTTCATCTCTTAATCCTTACCCAGGGTCTCTTGTTTTTAGCCAAAAACAGAAAAAGCCTCTTCAGAGATGGGATCCACTTTATATTACAGCCCTAGAGTTGGAAAATGGCAACTTCTGTTCTGTGTCTACCTTGCAATTATACCTGCAGAGAACCACACCTCCAGAGGGTAGTTTGTTCCAAAATACCCAGACCAACGAGTCCCTTTCAACAGGAGCTTTCTGTATTCTAATGACCCCCTTTATTTAAAAAACTGATCCTCTCTCCTTCCCTTAAACACCCATAATGACAAAAATGCCTCTTCACTGGCATTCCTCGTAAATATGTAATTTCAGGACATCCAGAGCTTTACGAGTTGGTCTCGGCATAGGATGTTCATTAAACACTACCTGAAACAAATCCAAAGACTGCAAAATTCACATGTGCTACAGTACTCAGTTCATTCATGACTCCTAAAGGGAAACCAAAAGAGACGGAAGACCATATCATCCAGGTTCTTCAACAGAAGCATGATATCAGTCATGTTTCTCCCTCATGAGACGAGTGTCAGACGTGTTAGATTTTCTTCTCATTTATACACACATGGTTAAGTTGTTAGCTTGGTTGTAGACGGTTGCCACTGATCGTGCACAATTCTACTCAGTTATTGCTCTACTATTAGTCCTCAGAGATTATATAGCACATTACAGTACTGTAACAATAAAAAACCAGTTTTGATAAAGGAAAATCCTGTTTTTGGTGGGGTGCTGTGTGGTCTCCAAGATTCTCTCTCCTCCTTAGCCTCATGCTGGGGAGAGGGACAATTATCAAAATGGAGTTTGAAATATGGCAGCTGGGAGCAAGTTGATGTCCAGGTGCTCTAGTGATGGTTCTCGGTGATGCATCATCATCATCGATAGCCAGATGATCTAAGCATTGGAGGTGTTGTGTCAAGTTCAATAGTGCCTAAACTCAGTCTACCTTACACACACTGAGTCTGGGCTTTGCACATAGATACACTGGCCCTAGAGCAATATCTCTTTGGTATCTATGTTGTATTGAAATCCCTGTTCTAGGCTTTTATAAGAAAGTCCTTGGAAATCCCACAAGACCTCCCCAAAAATATGTTTTTCTTTTGTCAAAACCATATTTTTTATTCTTGCATCCACATACCGAACTCCATCTTTCTACCAGGATTGAGTACCTAGGGAAATTTATTGACAATGAATTTAGGCTATTGCAAGTTATAAGTTTATTGTGAAATATATCTTCTTAAATCCTTTTAAGAATATCAACTTGGGTGTACAGTAATTAATAAAATAGCAAAATAGCAAAGAAAATATAAAGGGATTTTGCCGAAGGAAAAATCTATTTCTGGGGAGAGACCTGTGACACCCGGTGAAAAGAGTCCTTCTTATACTTTTCTAATATAAATCTTCCAAATATACTAGAGAAAGATAAAGCATGGAATGCAGAGGTTACAACCCTCGCGCGAACACCTTGTTGGTGTCGTGTATTTATCAAGGGCGTGTGGAAAACCACTATTCACAGGCTGTCTTCCATTTAGATAATCCCTTCATCAAAGGGGAGGGCCGTGACAGGCCCTAGAGAATACAGTTGGGCTACGCCACCGACACCTACTACTCACGCTCTCCAGGTCATCCTTCTGCAAGAACATATGGCTTGGCAAGGAAAGGGTGGGTCCGTACAAAAATAACTGGGAAGGGTTTCACCGGGAGTCACAGGTCTCTCCCCAGAAATAGATTTTTCCTTCATCAAAACCCCTTTTCTGGGTCGATCTCTGACGGCCGGTGAAAAAGTACCAGAGAATGCCTTCCAAGCCCAACAAAGTAATAACATAATGCGGAGCATACAATCACCATGTACGACAATAATATAATATAATAATGTAAGAAACGTCCAATTACCAACTAGCCAAATGACATAGGGAGCGTAAGGCTAAATAACTAAGACGACAAGGAATCAACTGAGTGTCAAATCGCAAAAGACATCAGACCTTACATGTCTAAGCATATCTAAACCTTAAAGGAACGGTAACTACAATAACAATTAAACCATAGGAATTAAACATGGCAAATATCATAGGGCTAACGAACTACCCAGGAGAGTGACGACGTGGTGTGAGTGGCGGGTAGGAGGGAGAAGATGAGAGATGGAAGAAAGGAAGAAGCCGAGATTAATGGAGAGGGAATAGGCTCCCAGCTGCCATCGTCGGGTATTTAAGGGCCTGTAAAATCTTTAGATAGTGGCGTAAGACAACCATAGGTGATTTCCAACCCGTATATTTTTTGTTTAAAAATCATCAAAGTCCCTGTTCTGGAAGTAATTGATGTAGGTATCTAGTGTCCGTATATCATGAGCCTGGGGAAATGATTCCGGATTAGTATGTTTAAAGAAGTAGAGGATTTGTTGCCTGATGCCGTGAATGGAAATAGTACCTCCTTGTTCCCCGATAGCCAAGGGGCCAGACGAGCGGGTGGCAGTTCTAGCTAAAAAAGGGCCTTGAGAGTAGTAACTGAACATAGAGAAAAGATCCTGGGGAAGAATAATCATCTTCCGAGGGGAGCACCTATTTGCGGATCCTCATTTCTTAGCTAGGAAATCATTGTCTGCAGAAAGGAGTTCTTCGGCTGTAGGGAGGAAATCTATGTTTTCCGGGTTCGTGAGAGAGCTGCTAGTTCTGATATTCCATCACCTGAGGCCAAAGCCGTTAGAAATAAAGTCTTCCTAAGAAGAGTGATAAGAGCAGGATTCATTGTCCGTGTCCGGCGCAAGTTTTGAGGACAACGTTCATAGACCAGAGTCCTTTTGTGGCCAAACCGAAGGTCAAAGCCTAGCACATGTTTTTGGAATAGATGAGAAATAGGAATCAGCTAGGTTAATGTTAAACCCAACAAGGAAGATCTTCTTCAAAGCTTTCTTGATGGGGGTTAAAGTGCTAACTGTTAGGCCTTTGCCAAATAAGAACCTCAAGAAAGAGATGTCTATATTCGGAAACATACGAGTATGGTCTGAACTCTTAGGGAATCTGCTAGTTGTTAACGGTCGAATCATATTGGCAAATTGTCGAGTCCCTTTTGTCTGATTCGATGTAGAGATCGATTTCCGGTTCAATGTTCGCGTCTCTACGAGCTGCAATCTTCCTGTAGTCCACAAAGTCAGAGTTTTGGCTACCCTTGAGCGATCTGACACAGTGAGTTTGGATTACTTGAGTCAGTTTGGGGAACGGAATCCGGAAGGGACGGAGTTTCAACTCGAGGAGGAGAGGAAACCAACTGTTCTTGGCCAGTGAGGTGGTACCAAAACCACTGCCCCCCGGAAGGAGCGTAGTTTGTGTAAAAGCCACATTAGAAGATTCACTGGGGGAAATAAGTAAACCATCTTCTAATGGTTCCTGAGTATCCACCGGAATGAAATTATGTCTAGAAACCATTCTGACTCCAGTGGTTCCGTCCTGGCTGGTGAGTCTGCTCTCACATTCTGGACTCCCGCAAGGTGAGTTACTGACAGGATCCAGTTCTTTTCTGTTGGCCAGGCGAAGATAGTGACCAGGATCCGATTCAGGTTGGGTGACTTGGGTCCTCCCCTGTTGACGCAGTGTACCACGTCTGTCTGTCTGACACTACTCTGATGTGGCTCGACCTCGGAGGAGAGAGTCTTTTCAGGGTCAAGAACACTGCCATGTCTTCGAGAACATTAATATGGGTCTGTTTCATGGCGGGTGACCAAGACCCCTGAAACATCTGATGTTCGGAGTAATCCCCCCATCCACTTAGAGGCGCGGCTGTATGGAATGTCCCTTGTAGAGGTGGGAATTGTAGAGGAACCGATTTGGAGAGGTTCTTCGGTTCGGACCATGGGCGTAGTCTCATTTTCAAGACAGAGGGGATCTTTGAGACCTTGTCTCTTAAAGGTACTGTAGCTCTCTTTCTCCAAACTCGATTGATGTCTTTGAATTTTTGTTATTGAAGTGAATTGGAGAAGGCCGATGATACTTTCTAAGGTTCTTCTGAACATCTGTTTGTGTTTGAGAAAATTCTTGTTCTTGGAAGCTATTCCTCTTACCTTTTTGGAAGGGAGAGACAACGTGTGCTTCGAAAGGTGCCACTTAATGTCTAACCATTCTAAGTGGCCTGATGGTTGCAGGCGAGACTTTTGGAGATTGACCCGAAATCACAGGTTGTCGAGAAATCGAAGTACTGTACTTCCTTCGTAGCTCTGTTGCCTTCTATGGCCGACCGGGCCCAAAGGAGCCAACCGTCCAGACAAGCCATGATCTGTATCTCTTGGTTCCTGAGTTGATCTAACACTCTCTCCCAGTTTCGTGAATATCCTGGGATCAATGTTGAGGCTGAAGAGCCTGTCTTGAACACAAAGGCTTTCCTGCCTAAGCGGAAACCCAGATAAGAAGAGAAGTTTCGAGCTATAGGCACATGATAACAGTCGTCGGTAAGATCGACAGAGGTGGTGACGGCCCCACGGGGAAGTAAGGTCCGTACCTAAGAGATAGTCATCATCCGGAACTTGCCGCAGAGAATGTAAGAGTTTAGCTTTGACAAGTCCCGGTCCACTCTCAATGCCGACAAGCCTTTCTTCGGAATTGTGAACAGGCGGCCTTGGAACTTAGGTGATCGGTCCCGTTTGATTGCTTTCTTCTTGAGTAACTCTGTGGTGTACTCTTTCAGGATGGGAGTGGATTTCTGGGAGAGGGTCACTGGTGGAGGAGGAGGACCTTGTGGCCATTTCCACTTCAAACCTTTAGAGATTATGCTATGAGCCCACGGACCGAAGGTCCAATGGTCTTGAAAGTGGTAAAGTCTCTCCCCTATCGGGACTACCTCGTTGTGAGGGAGTGAACCTAGGGGGATCCGGATGCATAGCCGACGAATCAGAGGAAGACTGTGATGTCGAGTGGGTAACTGACTATTGATGGCAGTGACCCCGGTTCGTTTTGTAGAGGGCAACTCTCTACTTCTTCTTGAAGAAAGCTTGCTTTTGGTCTTCGACCTTCTTTCTGGCAGTGAGGCCCCGCCTTTCCTGCAATTTTGGGTTGCTCTCGTATCATCTTGTAGAACCTTGTTCACCTCCTCCTGAGGGAAGAGGGTTTTACCTCATCAGGAGGAACTATCAGCCTGCTCGATTCCTGTCTGATAGAGGCCTCAGACAGAACGTATTTCCCACAACTAACCCGATCAGACCACCAAACGTGTAGGTCGAATTGGAAGGGCAGAGATTGGTTCTTCCTGAATATCCAAAACAAAGTCTCAGTGGGATAAATCGAGGCTAGGGTCTCCCCGAGGTGGGGTCCGGCTCTTTAAGAGCCGGTATGGCCGAACCTTCTTTGTCAGTTTGAATAGTAAGACCTGTCTATTTATCCATAATAGGCAAGGCAACAATGAGAGCAGCTGTAGATATGGCGTATTCCCCATTGTGTGGGGTGAGCTTGGAATTATCGTACCCCCCAGACCGACAATATCCTGGTCCAGACAGACCGGGCCTGCCCTTTAGGAAATAATACCGTTACCTTCGGTACCTTGTCTAACCTAACCAAGGCATGCTCTTTCAATCGAACGAATCCGTTGAATGGGAATTCTAGTACCTGAGAGTAAATTCTAGGTCCCCCAGAGGGCGGACGTCTATGCCATCCAGAGTTATGGTACCATCTATATACGGAACATGTAAGGCAAATATCTATGCGTTGTTTTTATCGAAGGAGGTTACTTCGATACGCCTGGGGCTGTAGGGGGAGTCATCCGAGTTCCTGAACGGATCCGACTCCCCACCATATCTTTGAGCTCAGTCATAGCCCCTTGGCTTTCCCTAGAATGTGTTGCTTTTAGCAGTCACGGTTTTATGAAAGGTAACATGAACATCAGGATCCTTTGAGGGTCCTAGGTCGGTGACGCAGGTAATTGCAAAGCTGAAGGCTCAAAACTCATCCCCACCTACCTGCCCGTCCATGGGGTCGACGTCCAACCTTAGAGAGGACATTCCGAGGAGATAGGGACCTCTAGATGGAGCATTCCTTCCAAACCTTGATACCCAAGGGTGGAGAGCCTCTCTTGCAGGCCGGAGAGATTCATCATCATCCTGAAAGAAGTGAGGGGATTAGTGATGAAGGAGAAGACCGTTCTCCTAAATAAGCAATGCATACATTAATCCTGATCAAATTAAATCATCACCAAAGGATACCAAAAGGAAACATATTAGAACCAACTTACATCATGGGTCCGGAGTAGCGAGGACAGCTCGTAGCAGAACGTGCATGACTCCGAGAACCATACCATGTAGGCGGACCTTCTGTAAAAGAAAGGGGACATAAGTCTGGATGTTCCTTGAAACTTTGGTTAGTGATCCTATTCACAGGCTGGGATCAGCCGTATAACTAATAAAAATGCCTATATTTATGCATATATTTAATTCTAACTATGTATAAATATGGATAAATATCCATACAACATCGTGTTCAAATAGAAATAAATCAATTATGCCTATATTTATGCATATATTTAATTCTAACTATGTATAAATATGGATAAATATCCATACAACATCGTGTTCAAATAGAAATAAATTTCCACTCAGTACTTGGAACCGAACGCTAGCCCCTTCTAATGAAAAGCCAGGTTGAAACCAACCATGCCATGAGAGGCTATCTACTGTTCCTTGAGACTCTGGTCAGTGAACAGATGAATCAATAGAATACTATTATCCAGTAACCACATAACATGTAACTATAAACCTCATCGGTAAAATAATGTTAACCCCGGTTCTGAACGTCTGAGTCAGGGGTGGCCAACCTATGGCACATGCGCCAACAGTGTCGCATTTCATGATTACAAGTGTCGCACTATACCCCAAAGATAGTAAATTGAATGACTTTCCTTTAAAATTGCTAATTATGTTCATATATTTTCATTAGGACTTTCAAGAATAGCTAATGAATATTACCAACGCAAATTCAAAGTGTCATTAAAGTAAGTACAGTTTACTTTGTATTCATGTTAAATCCTTTCCTTTACAGCTAAAACAAAAGATTGGCCACCCGTGGTCTGAGTGATCTCTGTTGCCACCGGAGATCCGGTGACAAAGGTCCGTCATAGTGAAAACGTGAACATCAGAGGAAATCTAATATTAACCTCAATGCTGAACGCCTGTACGATATCCGGTTAAGCCGGAGATTCGATGAAAAGGACCGTAATAACGATATTGTGATTATTCATGAAAAAGGGTTCATACCCTGGTTCTGATCGTCTGATCGATCAAAATGTTAACTCCGGTTCTGATCGTCTGATTGATCTCTGTTTGTACCGGAGAACCAGTGACAAAGGTCCGTCATCGTGAAATCGTGACCCTCAGCGGTACGATAACATTCCTCAATACTGAATGTCTGTGTTATCTCCAGTGAAGCCGCAGATTCGATGAAAAAAGGGACCGTAATAATGTAATTGTGATCAATCATGACAAAGGTTCGTGTGCAAAAGGCTTCAGCCGGAGTCTGAGTGCCGGATTTGACCGTTGCACTCCAAATATCTGACTAGTTCACACCTAATGAGTATCCATTATAGCGGAGTATAACTCAAGGCGGAGCTAAGGGTGTCGGCATAAGCGACCCCAAATAATGACTCATACACTAACATAACCTATTAATAGTGCTAGCTCTATTAACAGTAACCACAACAATAAAACGTGAATATCATTAAACGTAATATCATTAAACGTAATATCATCAACTCGGAGAATAAGAGGAGGCAGGAATAACTCGTGATCGTATAAAAACAGAAAACGGGAAATCCACCACTCTTACTCGAGCTTAATAAAGAAAACGAGAGAAGGGGTAACTCATATCTGTAGAAACATAAACCGAGCACTCTATGCTCACGCTCTCAAGGTTACATAATAACAACTAACATCACAATAAAATAAGAAAAATAATAAATTTGATTGCTTTTTTCTCAGTAATTGTAACCAAGAACGAAGAATAACGACAACGTAACAAATAAACATAAAGATATAGTCTAAATCGAGCACCTTCCTGAGGTGTGAACATAACTATAACAAAGACTAAATCACTATTCTTCGTAGGTCCAAATTGGACTTGCTAGCAAATAAATACCATAGTAAAAACCAATAATAAATAATGATAATAAAATTGGTCATAAAACGTAAGTGATATAACCTAGATGACAGAGTACCAGATGGGCAAAATTAACTTGAAAATCTACCGAAGCGAACAACACCCAAAATGGCTGCCAATACCGAGGCAGGCCAACCGCTTCCAAAACTAAAATCCACAATACTGGAAAAGGAACAAATGCCCGGTACTGAAATAAACTGTCAAAACAAACTATGGTACTTAACATTGGTAAAGGTGAAGTAGCAACGTCAGTCATGTTGAATTAACGACAATCACTTCCGAAAATCACTGGGCAAAAACTTATCAATCTTTGCGGGCAAGTCCAAAACAGAAGGATGACCTGGAGAGCGCGAGTAGTAGGTGTCGGTGGCGTAGCCCAACTGTATTCTCTAGGGCCTGTCACAGCCCTCCCCTTTGATGAAGGGATTATCTAAATGGAAGACAGCCTGTGAATAGTGGTTTTCCACACGCCCTTGATAAATACACGACACCAACAAGGTGTTCGCGCGAGGGTTCTAACCTCTGCATTCCAGGCTTTATCTTTCTCTAGTACAGTATATTTAGAAGATTTATATTAGAAAAGTATAAGAAGGACCCTTTTCACCGGCCGTCACAGATCGACCCAGAAATAATGTATACAAATCTGACTCGAAGATCAGTTAAAAAATAAAATTAAAAAGACAAAGGTGTAACTTAGTAGAGAAACTTTTCTAACTATTAAACTTGTTTGCTTTTCTTTAAACAGAATTTTTGAATACTGTACGTACATAAAATTGGGACTTCCTCCACAATGAAAAACAAAATTTCAATACTTTTATAATGAAATTTATTATTGCAATACTGTACTATACTGTACTTATCTGGTGCTCAAAACCAGGCCCAAATGTAAGGGCATTGGAATTATCAATCTTCATAGCCTCTTGTGACTATTTAAACCATGTTTCAACTTCAAGGTTATGAAGATTAACAGTTCTAATGGCCCGACATTGGTGCCAATATATAAACTCCAGGTAAGACTAACTGAAATTGGTATATGTACTGCATATCACAAATAATTATAGCTTCACTAGTTTTCACTTTTACTTTATTTGGAGTTCAGTTTGCCTACCGACAATCAGCATGCAGATATCAGAAGATATAGGTCTGTAATATGTATGAATACCTTGTGAAATTTAGGTCAAAATTGTACAAGCTTTCTTTCTGCAAAATCAAAGCGCCTAAAATGATTTATGACAATACTGTATCCCTAATTTCTGAATATTTCACTTAACATTGGAATGTGTGAAGATGGAGCTTCGGACATGACGAAATAAATCCATGAATGTTAAAAACGATCGAGAGCACCACAAATTACACACTATTCTATCAGTCCAAAAAGAAGGATGTTGTTCAGTTGGCGCTCGCGTCGTGGCATGGTGGTGTGGCGCTGGTGGTTGGCTAGGGCCTTTGTATCGGCCCATCCCTTTGACGAAGGAATTAACTAAATGGAAGACAACCTGTGAATAGTGGTTTTCACGCGCCTTTGCTTTATACACAACACCCAAAAGGTGCTCGCGCGAGGGTAGTAACCTCAGCATTCCATGCTTTTATCTTTCTCTGGTATAATTGGAAGGTTTTATCAGAAAAGATATATAAGAAGGACTCTTTTCACCGGGCGCCACAGGTCTCTCCCCAGAAATAGATTTTTCCTTCGTCAAAATCCCTTTTTACTTCAAACAAGTAGAGAATTTTTAAGTGCAAAATAAATGTCTGAATTCTAACAATCATTTTAAAAAAGAAAAACTGTACTGTACCTGGAAACACACCGCACCATCCCTAGATCAGCATGAAGTTTGAAAATAGTGGGAAAAACCAGTGGATTGCTAATGATCTCATGTATATTTGGACGTTGTCCTGGGTCAACGTGTAGTAGTAGATGAACAAGGGAACGCATTTCTGCACTATACTGGGGATGGATAGGAACAAATATTCCACGCATGATTTTCATTATCAAAGCTGGGAGAGTCTGAAAATAATGTAAATACTTTATTATCAGTACATACATAAAGGTCTGAAACTACTTTATTATCGGTAGGGGTATAAAGATTAAGAACCATAAAATAATAGTTTAAAAATAAGAGAGGAATACTTAAAAGGTATACAAACAATGCACAGTATACAAAATCTCTGTATTACACTGGGAAACTGAGATGATAGCAAAACAATGTGAAGAAACATAAAAAAACAAATCTTTAAAGAAATTTGTAAAGTAGAGCATTCTACAATTGCCAGTTAACAAAATTAAACCAAAATAATAGCCTTCAAGTCTATCAGATACAAACAAGCTTAAACTTTCTGAAAGCTCTTAAAATCCCTGTTGATAAAGAAAAATCACAAATTTTTAGATTAATTTGTATTTTTCATAGCTATACAAACCTGAATCCTTTATGTAGGGGAACGGTTTACAGCCCAAGGGGGTCGCATTCTGGATTAGCATACCTGACGTATGATGAAAAAAAGAGTTGGTATATATTCCACCATCCTCCTCTTTGTCTAAGGAGGATGGAGGAGAACTTCTTTAGGATCTAAAGAATAGAGCTCAGAAGCATAGTTTACCAGCATCAAGTCAGATCCAGCAAGTATTGCTTCGACCACTGTGTCCCTAAGATAGGGGCAGCAAGAATGGAGAAGAGCCAGTTAATCCTATTCCATTCCAGACTTACATCTATGCTTTACCATAGACCAATTTCTTACTGTCCTGTACGAGATCTGGGCTAGCTACACACCTACTGGAACAACCTCCACAAGATCAAGCACCAGGGCATGGGGGGGGGGGGGGGTTATACGGCACACATTACAGCTCAGCAACATGTATTCGTCCAAGGGGCCCACATACAGACAAGTACCCCAGTACCACCCTGTCACCAAAGTAGTCAGGGGGACATGATATGGGATCCAGGCCCTGCTCCATGTATCAAGACCAAACCACCTGAGCCACAGCTCCAAGGCCCAGAGCTTGGGGCTCAGACTTGCGATCCATGCCCCAGCTCTGTGCATCGGCCCCTTTAACACAAGGCCTACCCGGACAAACCAGCCATAATAGTCAGGAATCCAAGTCTAGGTCAAGGGATCAAGACCCAAGGTCATGCCCTGGCAGCATTCATCAGCTGTGTATCGCACCTGGATTCAGAAGAATTGGAGACCAAAGCCCCTGGGCCGAGGTACACAACCATAATACCAGGTCATCGCTCGAGTCTATGCATAGCAAAACACCGGGTTATGGCTTGGGACCCTGCATAGCCAAACACTGGGTCAACACATTACAAAGTAGGGAACTCGAGCCCCAGTCCTGTGGGGGAGATCAGCCCTGCGGGAGCCGAGGCTCAAACAGCCCGGGTTGAGGGGAGCTGAAATGAGGGGCCGTAAGACTTGTCCCACTTCGAAGCCATGACATGTGGTCACGACTCTCTCCCAGCGTAACTGACCCAGGCGGGGGAGGGGGAATCAGGCCATAACAATTAACCCGCTAGATACCTAAGTATCTGGGGACCCAAGCTACAGCCAAAGTGGGGCCGAGGCTCAAAGCCATGACCCCAAGTAATGGCTGCGGCCCCATGTATCAGCCCCAAAAGGGCTAAACACAGAGCCAAATCACCAGTCCTGATTGGCTACTGGGATAGCCAGGGACCCGAGTCCAGCCCGAGAGGGCTGAGGCTCAACAACATGATGCAGGGTCGCAACCCCAGCCCCGTGCATAGGTCTCGGACGGCCTACACAATGAGCCGTAAACAGTCCCGCTTGACTACCGGGGTATTTGGGGACATAAACCAGGCTCCATGGTGGTGGGAAAGAGAAACATCGTGAGAAACTTGGGTGATATTCAACTATACATAAATAATGACTTAGTGCTGATATCTAGTAAAGTTTGTGACCTAGGTGTATTTCTTAACTGAAACTTGTCTCTTAATGCCCAAATAAATAATGTAGTAAAAACTGCTGGTTATCATCTAAGAAATATTGCTTTTACAAAAAAAGTACCTGGATGAATATTCTGTAAAGAAACTTGTGATAAACTGTGTAATTACCAGAATGGACTACCGTAACTAAATCTACTATAATCAACCAAAAGTACAACTTGAGAAATTACAAAACATAAGAAGCAGAGGATCAAGACTGATAAAAGGTGTCCCACCTAGAGAAAGGATCACTTCTATACTAATTGATCTACACTGGCTACTGATTAACCTGAGAATTAAGTTTAAAATATGTACAATAACCCACCAAGCTATCAGAACCAGTTGTCCAAAATATCTGAGAATTGCTACATGTTGTGCAGCACGAGAATAGTTACAGATGGTTTCAAATTATCAGAACCTAGATACTTGTCCACTGTAGGCTCTAAAGCCTTTAAGTATACAGCCTCGAGACTATACAATATGCTCCCGCGAGACACAAATAATTGAAGATATTAAGGCTTTCAAGAGGAAACTGAAGACTTTCTTATTCAGCAAGTGCTTCTATGTAAGAGAGCAATTCGCATTGTGAAATGCTAAATGCTCCCGAATGAACATCATAAAACAACCGTGGAGGTTCTGTAGAGAGTAGGGTTCCCCTGCTGTACAGGACTAGATAAGCAGCCCTTAAAGTAAAAAGTAAAGTAGGCTCAAGGGTGTGACACAGGGTTATGGCCCAGGGCCACATGCATCAGCTACAAGGGTCCTATCACAGTCCCACCTTACTACCAGGGTAGTAGAGGACATGAGCCTGCTGCTCAAGACTATGACACAGGGTAACAGCCTCAGCCCAGTGAGTCAGAACCAGAGGACCGAAACACAAGGCTGTGGCTCCCAATCCCCGGAGCCACCCACCCCTTCTAAGAGAGGTGGTGTTGAAGGTACCCTTACCTACAACTACGGCTGACAACCCTCCTCGACTTCTTCCTCTACTTTTTCATCTTAGAAGAAGTGATAGAGTTGGAAGCTGAGGAGGGGCAGGCTCAAGAACATATGGTCATGGTCCCACCCCTGTGCATCAGCCCCAGATGATCATACACAGAGGCATACTTCCCTTCAATGGGGATTGGAGGCATAGTGTTGAAGGAGCCCTTTCCTCTGAGCACAGTTGACAAGCCCTCCTTGACGTCTCCCTCCAGTTCTTCATCTTAAAAGAAGTGATAGAGTTGGAGGCCAGAGAAGACAATGAGGAAGAGGAGTCAAGAGAAGGAAGAAGAACGAACACGTTTCTTCCCCTTTCCAACCCTTCTCTCAGGCTTTGCAAGCAGAGGAGTCAAAGTCTGAAAAACTTAGACAATGATATTTCTCAAAGGGAAGAACCACAACAATGGGGAACATGTCACGAGGAGGGCAGTCACACTTACAGGAACAAAAAGCCCTAGACACTCCAGCCACATGGGTCAGAGAGAGGCACAGGGTAAAAGGAAACAGGAGGGGACGGTCAGAGAAATACACAGGAACCCTCCACCGGCACGCAGGTAACATACCCTCGGCCCCGGGGCCCCTAAGGAGGAGGAGCCACTGTGAACACTGATACTGAAGACACGCTGACACAACCTTCACCACTGGCATCACCAAAGAAACAGTGGCACTGGGAAGCTTACCTGAAAGACCTAAGGAAGCACAAACATAGAACCTTCAACCTCAGATGGGGAGCGGCAAACACCACATGCCACCAACACCTGAAATCCACTGACGTAGATCCTAAGAATCCTTGCTCATGCCGCACACTCCCCAAGAAAAGAGCCAAGAGACCAAATGCTGGGGAAGCGAAAGCAGAAGCAACCAATGAGTGGAAGTAAGAAACAAAGATCTCTTCTTCCACCTCAAAGCATACATCTGCCACCGAAAAAAAAGCTATCAGCACACAGGGATGATTGCGAACAATCATGCCCTTAGCAAGAACACAGGGAGAGTGTGGATTTACAGCCAGTTTAACAAAACACTAGATGTAAAGACAATCCTCCCACAATGAGTGTCTTGTTTCACAAAGTCATTAAGTTAACAGCCACTCCTTGAAGAAAAAGAAAATGAAAAGTTCGCTTAAAGGCCTATCAGTACTTCCGTACTTATGCGGCTGAAAAATTAAGTAATGAGACCGACAGGTAAAGGGGCAGGGTTCCTCACCCTGACTCCCACTTATTGTTAAGTACCTCATTAACAATTTACCGGCCGTCTAGCTCCTATGTTGAAAACTGTTCCCCTACATAAAGGATGATGGTTTGTATTTGCATAGGAAAACATAGTGACATTAGTATATTTTGGCATTACTATATATTGATATTAATAATTTACATTTTGGAGTTAAAAGAAAAACATTAAGTTAAATGTTTTCAGGTAAAAGACACAATGTGAACTCACCTCTGCTTCAAAGGCTCTTCTCAGAGTAAGCATCTCATATAGAACACATCCAAGGGCCCATATATCACTTTTCTTATTATATGGCTTTTCCTGGCATAATTCAGGTGAAAGATAACATGGAGTTCCGACAACTGAGTGTGCTTTACTTTTGCTATAAGAAAAAGAAAGAACATCACTAACCACATCTACAGAAACTCATTCTTTACATAACAAGTGAACACACACTAAAAACTATGTATTTTTTTACAGTAATTCTATATGAAAAAAAAAATTTACTACTATTATTCTTTTTATGTACATTTCTGGGGGAAAACTTATCATTTAAAAAATTATTCATTGACAGAAAATCAGGAGAATCAATACTCAGAGCCCCATTTACAACTGAGTCCTAAAGAGGAACTGCATGCAGTATAACTTGACCAGCATTCACTCCTCCTTACCAGTCATTTTGGCCACTTACCACCTGGATGTATAATTCCTTAAATTTTGTCAGATACAAATTTTTATCCCTGGTTACAAGCAAAAACTTTCAGTTCTGTCCTACAAGTCCAGATTCGTGACTCAGTAGCTTGGATAGAATAAGGTTCATTACTAAATAATAGTAAGAATATATATAAAGAAAGACCTGAACCAAATAGGAATTCTGGCATAAAGTACATAAGGCAGAATTTAGAAATGAGAATTCCTTTCACATCTAACTCTGTAAATGAAAAAACTAACATAAAACATTAAAACAAATATCGTATTCCTAATAAGGGGGAAAAATAGCAGAATGAGTATGTAAGAAGGCAACATGGTACTAAAGTTTCATGTGTCTAGTAATCCAAAGAGGACTGTATTCAAAATCTCAAGAATAAGAGACTTTGAACTTATGAAAGTTATTACGTGAAATTCATCATACACACAAATTAAGAATGAAGTGGATTGTCATTTCAGGTGTTGCTCACCTGTTAAAAACAGGCCTTTTTCTTCTTCGTACTTCAGCAAGGTTTTTTTTCTATACAAACAAAATGGCACAATTATGGCTTATTAAATAAACAAATGTTGCTTGCAAAAATTACTTTATGCTTTTGAATGTCTGGTTACATTCACTATGTCCTGTTCCTCAATCAGGATTCTTGAACTTCTTTATAACCTGAGGACCACGTCTAAATAGACATTATAAATACACACGTGTTACTTAGCGGAATTTAATATCATGAAATTTTGCAGAGCACTAAAAAATCACAAATTTTTAAAGTAATTTGTAATTTTCCTAAATATACAAATCTGAGTCCTTTAATAGGAGTATGATTTCTGGGAAGCGGAAATATTGGCATGCAGTCCTCAAATATTGCAACACATTAGACGACACTGGTGAAGTTTAGGACTCACTGGTCCCAGATTTTTCTCAATATCTCCAAAAAGAATAAGAATTAAAAGCAATAAAAAGTTTCATCATACTTATAAACAAACTTAACAATAATGACAACAAAAACAATATATGCGCAAATATATATAGACTAACTTGTACAACCCATAAACTAAATATAAAATATCAGATATAAATGGTCAACATGGAGGAGCTGACACACCATGCAATGCTAAGTACCCTCCAGAATAGATAGATATTTCAACTGAAGGGAGGATAGTAACAATGGTTTTGAAAATGATAATCAAGGCAGTGTCACCAAAGGATCTAGGGAGTGTAACGAGGCAGGAAAGAGACGAGGGCAGGCACCAAAGTCTTTACTAGTAGTGCTAGTACTTGGTCTCCTACAAGACCAAGTAGTGGTAGCAGGAGCATGAGCTCCTGTACCTTGTACTGAAAGCCTTTCCCGGGAGGTCAGGGTTTGGTACAGTGCTATTCTTCCCGTGAAACCATGAAGAGGTATCAGGTGACATCTCGAGAGATTTGATACAATAAGTCATCCTGTGCTTAGGCTACCTCTTCTTCGGGGCAGCAGGCATCACATCCAAAGGGTCCGCAGTCAATGAGGAAGGAAGCAGGAGAAGGAGAGGTGACAGAGGAAGGCGAGCATGTAAGCTTTTTTCCATTTGTCACTGTTCCACAATGTCGAGGATTTCCGGGCTGTTGGCAACCTCTCTGCGGCAGGCAAGGGAGCAGGGAACTCCACAGCAGTAGGCAAGGACTCGCCAAAGAGTGCCACATTGCATCACTTCCTTGCAGAAAGGGTAGCCAAAGAGGAAGGCATTGCAACAGGAGACTTTCTTCTAGCAGCAACTAGCATTTAAGAAGCCTCTCAGCAGATGGAGCACCATCGATACTTAGGGAAGGTGCCAACATACCTAAGTCCAAATCCTTGCGAGGTTTGTCAACAAGTAGCACAGCAACAGGAGTACTTTGAGAGAGAGAGACAGGAGATATCACCTCCACTGGGGGAAGATGATAGTCCTGACTTTTAAAGCACCTGGAGGGCGAGGCAGTCTCTCCCTTCTACTCATAAATTCTTATGGAGGGCAAAACTCCAGAGGAAGGAACCCTAAGACGGCACAGCAGACTCAGCTCCCAAAGAAGGGAAAAAGGAGCTAGAGGATTTCTCCCGCACCAGCTTATGTATTGCCAAGTCAGATGATGAAGAATTCCTCTCAGACTTCTTACTTTTCTTTGCAAACTCCACCAACTGCAAGTAAGGCCATGCCCTGGACTTCCCAAAGGGGGAATGCCTGCAAGCAGTTATGCCCCCTGCAAAAAGGACAGAGTTTGATGGGAATCTACCTCCAGCTTGCTCATATATTGACCTCAGTGACGGCCGGTTTTACAAGGGAAAAGCCACGTGTCTGCTATTGGGGTGGTCATGCAAAGAGCAAGATCAAGAACACTGAAAAGACAAAAGAAAAGTTTAATTACCAAGATTGAGGACACAGTGAGGTAGACAGTATACAAAGCTGCAGACAAAGTCCAAATAAGGTTTACTCTACCTGTTGGGTGGCTGGGGCCTACCTCCCACCCGACAGGCAACCATTGTTTATCTTCTTAAAAGCTTAGGAACTGTTCCAGTTTTGATGAAGTCATAATCATATTAAAGGTCAATGATTTGTATTACATATAGGAAAAATTGTATTTTTCTAGCTATAGAAATATGAGTCCTCTCAAATACGGAATGTCTACATCAGTGCTGGAATGGCTGCTGAATTCTTCAATGAGGTAGTTAACAAGGGGTGATGAGCACAGGTGAGTAGCCTTACCCACTTTCCCCTCAAAGATATCACTTTTGACCTTCAGTTCAGGGCTGAGAGAAATGGTTGAGGTGGAAAGTTTAATTTAAAAGAGTAAGGTTTGTATAGCTAGGAAAAAATAAAAATTACTTTTAAAATTAATTAATTGTTCCTACACGTACATTTTATAAAGGTTTAGTCCTTTAAAATATGGGCACTAACTTATTGGTGGGAGGAGTCCCCTCTCGATCCAAACTGATTGGTTATCTTTCTTCCTTGGAATATGCCAGCCTCCCTGGTCTTGCACAGAAGTGAGGGAGATGAATCCAGCAACTTATAGGTCAAACCCAACATCAGTGGTCTGCATGGCAACAAAAGAGCTCCCACCTCATGTTGGAGTGTGGTGATCACTGGGGATATTCCACATGCCACCAAACACTCAAAACTCGCCGATGTAGATTCCTGGGACCAAGCCAGTATAGCCAGAAGCTTCCAAGGTCTGCAATCTTGATGGGGAGATGAAAGCACTACAGTACAGTATAGAGCTTCTTCTTTTGGCATCATCTTCGGTGTTGCCAAGGATGAAGCCAAAGAGTCCTTAGCTACAGTCAGCATACGAGGGTGATTGCAAACAAACATGACGCCTACAAGAAGTGCAAAGAGAGTACTGTATGGATTTATAATCAATTTACCCATAAACAGATTAGTGATCACCCTTCCACCTGCATTTACTTACATCCTGCTTCGCCTCCATAATAAAGACCGAAACCAGAAATCAATCTTCACACTGAAAGGTTAAGGAAAAAATTAACAGCCTTCATTAAGGGCCAAAACTATTTCCGCACTACTTGCAGCCAAGGACAAAAGTGAAGTCTTTGACAGGAAAGTAAGTTACCATCTGTCATTAACTACCTCATTACCAAATTCAACAGCTTTACTACCTCTGCTGATGGCATTCCCTATTTCAAAGAAAAAAATGTTTGTATACGTGTATGAACAGATTTCAAACATTACCTGCTAAGAATTTTTGAGATACCAAAATCCCCTATTTTCACAATTCGATGAGATCTGTCTAAAAGTATGTTGTTTGATTTGATGTCTCTATGAAGAATACTGCACTCGTGAATATGTTTCATTCCTACCACTAACTGACAAAAGAGGTGTAATACATCCTGTAAAAAAATAAAACAAAGATAAGTTTAAAATCACAAATTTTGTTGTGTAATTTTTGTTTTTCCTAACTATATAAACCTGTGACCATTAATAGGAGTACTGTATAACTTTAGCAAAGCTGAAATGGCAGTTAACCTTTGAACGATGTAAACAGAGTTGCCCGACAGGTGGCATAGTGAGGGTTTCTCCTCCTGTCAGGTGGGTAGGGCACCCACCCGACAGAAGGAGAAACCCTCACTTTGACCTTTGACCTAGAACTTACAGGGTGGTTGAGACAGACAGTATAACTTGAAGTTCTCAGGTTTATATAGTTAGGAAAAATCACAAATTTTAAAAGTAATTGGTATTTTTCATAGCTTTACAAACCCAATTGCTTTAGATAGGTAATAGTACTGTGTGTTTCAGTGGGAAAGCTGGATGGCCCTTAAATCATTTAATGAACGCTTACCTGTCAGTGTCTTCACTTATGACATTTTCGCTCAAGACTGAGAGGGGTGGTTGAGGAGGGAAGTTTAATCTATAGGACTCAGGAAAAATACAAATTACTTTACAAATTTATGATTTGTTCCTCCGCGGATACAAACCATTGTCCCCCTAGAGCCAAATTGCTAGGTTCTTTTTCTTCTCTGGAAATGTCAATTTACCTTGTTTCATACATGAGCAAATGAGATGACTCCAGCAACTTCCTATCTTTCTATCATTGGGATGAATAGATTGATAAGGGCCTGTCCAAAAAGACTGGTATGTGGTCAAAGGAGTGATTCCTTTCCTCTCAAGGGAATCACAGTCCAGAATAATATACCTGGCATATGATGACCAAAGGGTTAGTATGCATTCCACCATCCTCCCTCTCGTGTAAGAAGGATGGAAGGAGATAAACTTCTCTAGTTTCTAAAGAATGGAGCTCAAAAGTTTAGTTTACCAGCAACAAGTTATATTCAGTAAGTAACACTTTGACCACTTCCTCCCTAAGATACGGCAGAAAGAACGGAGAAGATCCAGTTATTCTGCTTCTAAAGAACTTGCATTTATATGTTACCATACACAAGATACTTACCAGGATCTGGGCAGGCTACACCCATCCTTGAGCAACCGCCACAAGACAAGGCGTAAAAGCGTGAAGAGGCTTGTAGGTACTACTGTAGGATAATGGTTGTGAAGATGGTCTCGTGCATGCACACCACAACCTTCACCCCCAGCCGACTGCAAGATTCCTCTAGAAGGCAAGGGTGGGGGCTAAATCCTGACTTCACAATTTCTGGTCCTAGCTGGAACCTACACTCTCTCAGCAGTCAAGGCATATGCATAAAGGCCCAACTCCCGAAGTCAGAAAGAAATCATGTTCTAGACACCTCTTTCTTAGTTCAGCCCATACTAAGGAAATTACCAACACTCCTGTCTGAGATGTCGGATCTTCTTTAAATATCATTGCAGAATCCTTACGGAGCAAAAGCCTCTTTTCTCCAAGCTGCTTCATGTAGAGATAGGATGGAGAAAGGATCGAACCTGGAGTCGTACCATGGCAGGATCCAAGTTTGCCCATGTGCCCTGGCAAAAGGCTGAAGAGCTCCTACATCTCTTAGAGTGAAAGACTAAGGCAGAGAAACATTGTCACTTGCCTAACAGCTTTGACCGCTTAAAGCAGCAGAGACAATCTTGACTGAGGTCCCGTTTTCAAAATCTTGGACGAAGTACCAAGAACAGCAAGACTGAGAAGTCTGAGAGGCAGCCATAACAGATGCTACTGAGAGCAGCTTCTCTCAACCAGGAAGAATTGGAACCCCACAATCTGGTCTAGAGATGATCTGACTCAAGAAGAATCTTTTCTATGATATCCATAAAAAAGAATAGCCCACTTCCCTGGAAGAATGAGAGCCAAGGGAGTTCATTTTGGATCTAAACAAGGTAGAACGGGAAATAATTCCAGATAAGGCCATCTGGGAGCCAAATGAATCAACCTCAGTCATGGTATAACACCCCCTTTTAGATTTGTCAACAGACCAGGGTTGAATGGAGAAAGGCCGTAACCATCCAAGTGATCACATGAGTCTTGGAAGGTGACTTCAAACAGTTCATGGGGTTGAATAAGACGGGGGCTAAAACCAGGGGCACTTCCTGTCTAATTATATGACAAACATATCGTTCCCCGGACAACCCTCTGACCATAAGCCTCTCCATTACTCTGGATTAAGGGACCAATCTGACCCTACAGCCTTTCCTTGGCAACTAAGTGTGCCTGCTAGCCCATTCCTCTTGGCGAGAATGTGACTACCTGAAAACTTCCTAACATACAAAGCCATCCTGAAATGATCTACTTCGTCAACGCATAAAACTAGATACTGTATAAGCTAATATGGTAGTGTTGTTGCAACAACCGACCAGATGCCTCCTCGCGATCTTGGAAGGTTTGAAGCATTATGAAGGCTGCTAGCTCCAGGATATCCAAGAGTAGATGCTTCTTCTGCCCACACTGCTGAGACAATGTGTCGTTCAGGTGTATGCCAATCCCTTTCTTTGATGTTTCTTAGCACTTTTGCATGTCAGGAATCAAAGAGTCGAGTGGGACTCTCTTATGAGGGTTTCTCGTTAGCCAACAGAAAACAGAGTAGGAACAGACGAAGTGAAAGGGGAAGGCCAGCCAATATGCTTCTGTTCCCTCTTCAACGAAGTCAAGTTTTTCTGGGCTGACGGCAATCTCTCTACGGCAGACATAGAAGGTTCCTCTACTGCAGCAGGCAAGGACATATCAAAGGGAACTTCATCACACCTCTCCTCCGCAGGGGGTACAGCCAAAGAGGAGGGATCAATCTGGGAAGTCTTCTAGGTCCTATACGTAGCCAACACATAAAGTAGCTTCTTCATTGACAGGGCACTATCAATACCTAAAAACCACAACTTACCAAGATTGAGGTCCTTGTGAAAATCATCAACAACAGGCACAACAATAGAAGAACTGTACTTTGAAAGATAGGCAGGGGGGTGTTATAACATTCGCTGGTGGTAGGCAATATTCCTGTCTCACTCAGAGAACTCCTTGAGCACAAGGCAGATTTTCCTTTCCCCTTCCGAGTTCCTCTGCGGGACCCAGCCTCAGTGGTAGACAAAGGAGAGACAGAGGGTTTCGTATTTGAAACTGGGAAGGAGCTGAAGAGTTTCTTCACCATCAGCTTGATTGTTGGTAAGTCTGATACCGATGAATCCCTCTTAGATGTCTCCTTCCTCTTCTTTTTATACTATGCCCACTCCATAGGAGGCCATGCCCTACACTTGTCACAGAGGAAGGGTAGGCAGTCCTGCCCATGCAGCAGTTGCAAAGTTGACGAGGATCTCCGTCAGTCTTACTCATATACTGGCCATATCCTTGGCCAAGCTTGCCAGAGAAAAGTCACAAGGGTCAGATATCAAGAAAACTGCATAGTAGAGACAAACACACTGAATAGAGAAAGAAAAAAAACATTAATCAGCCAAAAAATTGCAGCGGGGAGGTACATCAGTACACCCCTGTGGTTGAAGTCAAAGTGAGGGCTGCTTCACCTGCCTTGTGGGTGGGGCCTACTTGCCACCCATCAGGTTACTATGTTTATCTTGGTAAAAGTTTAACATCCATTCCAACTTCATTAATTATACTCCTATTACAGGTTGAGGATGTGTAGGAACAAATAGATGGAGTGAAAGGTTAAAATAATAAAGAAATCTGAAAAATACCTATCAGCTCTTGAAAAGCAATCTAAATCATTTTCATGTTCCATAAATAAAACCCTCATTTCATAATTACCGGGGTAATGAGTTTCTAAAATTTTAAGAATTACAAATTACTCTCATGGGTAAGTTCCATTAGCTAACAAAGCCAATGGATCAGATCAACATCATAAATAGTTACACCAAATGGTACATAATTCAATTATGCCATGACCTAGAAAAACATGACAAATTTAAAGATAATTTTTAATTTTCATAACTATACAAACCTAAGTTCTTTAAATAGGATAGAATATCAGCAAAGCTGGAGCACAATTAAACTTGTATAACGAGGTGTAAACAGGTGGCTGGTCAGCCTGAAGTGGGGAAGCTTCCTCAATCAGCACTCACTTTGATTGCAGCCAGGACTTTCTATGGGGTAGGAGATGGCAGAAAAGTACGAGTACAGGACTCGGGTTTGTATAGATAGGAAAAATACAAATTAACTCTAAATTTCTCATTTGTTCCTACACAAATACAAACCCTACAGTAGTCCTTTACGTAGGAGGCTGATGGCTAACGACAGAACCCAATACTCGGACACAAGTCGGCGCCGACGACGACGACGACGAGATTCATCTTTAGGTGAGAGGAAGTCCTTATTCCAACTGGCTGGATGCTTATCCCGGGCTACCAAAAACTCGAACCCTTGTAAGTGGTGCAAAGTTAAGGTTCTTTATATCTTATGCACTGATGTTTAGTAATACTAGTGGGTCCACAGCTTGTGCAATAAAAGATGCAGAGCAGAAAATTTCTGTCTAGTAACAATGAGGTATATATACACTATGTCATTGGGTTTACCTGGTTACAATACACTCCCCCTCGTAAGGAGTGTGGGGAATAACACTTCTATATCTTATAACAGAAAAGCTGTTTCCAGCTGACAGGTTTTCTAATGCTCTGCCCAAAGAGAGGGGAAGATGAAAAGAAAAGGGCCCTTCACTTTCATCTCCATCTAACACACAACCTCCATCTTTAATACAATACAATAGTCCTGCGAGAGGTGACAAGGCAGCTATACTACCTGCTGCGAGGCCACTACAGGTCCTAACAAAAAAAGTGTCTAGGGACCTGTGAGTCGAATCCCACAGGTAATGGCCTGTAAATGTGGTCTGCCGTTTTCAGACACCTGCCTGAAGTACCTTTGCGATAGAGATACTTAAGGAATACCAGGGTCATGCTAGTTCCTTTGACATCATGAGTTCTAACCTGAGCTCTACCTGGAGCACAAAGTGAGAGTGGCGAATGAGTACTGTCAATAGCTTCTCTTAGCCAAAAGGACGATGTAATTTTAGTCACCTTTTTCTTAACTCTCTCCATGCTGATGAAGAGGTGCTGCAGGTGAGGTTGACTTGTGTGCGCTCATTTAAGGTAGCGCTTTAGCCCCTCACTGGACACGAGAGTAACTGATCCTGATCATCGGTTACTGCTCTAAGACTCACAACCTGACGCAAAGAAAACCTGGAATTAGGAACCAACGGATCCTGGGTTTCAGCTACAAACTCACGGACAAAGGAGAACAAGACCTGTCTCCAGTGCTCGGTATGAGGGATGCTAAAGAAAATACCATGAAGCTTACTAACGCATTTGCTGGAGGCTAAGGAGAGCAAGACAACTGTTTTGTGGGTAAGGTTCCTGTCTGAGGCAAGACTCAACGATTCATAAGGTGCCCTCCCTCTTAAGGGACCACAAGACCTTAGTAACGTCCAAAGGCGGTAGCCTCACCTCTATTGGAAGACAGGACAGCTCAAAACTTTGTACAGATGTCAGGATGCCAGATAACTCATAATCAATCAATCAAAACTTCATATGGGCATTGTGAATTCCACCAAAGAGGAAATATTAACTCCTTTCAGCATAAAGATCTGGCTTAAGGCTGAGTGATAGCCTTTCACCACTGATATGAGACGAACTTTTCTCTTTGGAGATAAAGTAAAACTCTGGCAACCAATAGAATAGAAGCTCCAAGAGGAAAAACACCCCTACCACGACACCCAACACAGAAGATGGCACACTTGGATTGGTACACAGAAGTTTAAAATTTCCGAAGCTATCTGGACATCTCTCGTGCAACTTAGAGCAAAAAGCTTTTCTTTGACAGGAGATGCTGGATAACCTCCACGCGTGAGGCCGAAGCAATTCTACCAAGATGTGGAATATCTGGACATGAGGTTGGCACAACAAGGTGGGGAGAGGAGACAATTATCTTGGAGTCTCTATTAGAAGATGTAGAAGGTCCAAGTACTATTCTACTTAGGATAATTTTGGGGCTACTATTGTAGTCATATTGGTGTCGATAGCCATACCCAGATAAATTAGTCTTTGTTTGTGCACTAGGATCGACTTTTCCCGATTCACCACTATCCACAGATTGTGACAGGATGAAAGAAGCTTGTCTTGGCAGAGAAGAAGGTTGTCCTCCGAGTCTGCCATGATCAACCAATCGTCCAGGTAATGTAGAAGATGAATTCCGTTAGCATGTACCCATGCTGATAGTAAAGTAAAACTCTGGTGAAAGCTTGTGGAATTGTTGAGAGACCAAAGCAAAGGACTTTGAATTGGTATACTCTGCTTGCTATGACAAAACATAGGTAGATCCTGGAGTCGGGATGGATTGGGATCTGGAAGTAAGCATCCTTCAAGTTGGTCGTCATCATAAAGTCTAATGGCCTGATTGGCTGCCTGACTGTGCCTGGAGTCTCCATCTTGAACAAGGTTTATAGGACAAACCCACTCAGGGCTATGAAGTCTATGACTGGTCTCTAGCCTCCAGACACATTCTTTGCAAGCTGTCATCAACCTCTTGAAAAGTTCCCTTCTCCAGCATGGCCTGAACTTCTGTGTGAAGGGCTAAGTCCTTCACAGATCCCTGGTGGTAGGATGATGATATCACTGATGGTCAAATCAGAGAAAGGTGAGAGTTGATGAACAGGAGGTGGAACCTGGACCAAAGAACGTCCATAGTCCAGTTCCACTGCATAATACTTTTCCGCATCAGTTGCACCCTTGACTATATCTGCTCTGAGAGGGATGCTGTTCATTCGGACCACACCTAACATTGGAAGGGGCAGACCGGGTTGTTCTTGGGGGCAGGGATGTCAGGATGCCAAATAACTTTTAATCAATCAATAAATCAATCTTGGGAGCAGGCTTGTGTACCTACCTGAGAGGAAGCGACGTTCTCAAGCGGCTGGAAGTAGAGGCGAACTTTGGGTACCGAAAGGTAGTGTTTATTAAACACTACTTAAAACAAATACTAGCAGTACAACATTCATGCATGGTACTCAGCGCATTCGTGACCCATGCAGGGATAGCCCGGGAGGAATGACCAGGTCAACCGGGTTCTTCTGTTATATCTGCAAGGTAAGAGTCAGACTTGTTGGATAGTTATTTCTCCTTACACTTGGATATTGAGCATGGGTTGCAGGTTATGCTAAGTTGTAGACAGATGGTCCTGAATGGACACAAGTCTACTGATTAATACTCTGGTACTTAGTCCTTGGACACTACACAGAACTTTAACCACAAAAAAGAAATTTTGACAAAGGAAAACTTATTTTTGGGGAGGTGGTGTGTGGTCTTAAAAAATCCACCCACCTCCCTAGCCTCGTGCAGGCTGGTGAATTGCATTCCGGAGGTACAAATAGCAAGAACTAAAACAATGGTTCTTTTCCAATATGGCATGCATGACCTTAAGTGTAGCAAATGACATGCATATTCGGAGGTGCTGTAGCACGATCAAATGAGCCTGAACTTGCAGGTTATCCCCATACCCACTGAGTCCATCCTCTGCACATTTATACACTGGCCCTACAGCAGGAAAACAATATTTCTTCGGTAATCAGGTCATATTGCATTCCTTGTTCTCGCCTTACACAGGAAAGACCTTGGAAACCACAAAGCACCTCCCCAAAAATAAATTTTTCTTTGTCAAATCTTCTCAATTAAGATAGCTAGCATACTCATAAATGAATACTGTAAAGTACTGGTAAATGATTAACTAAATAAAATGCTAATGTTTGCAGGAGGCATTTAAATACTGTTAAATGAAAATAAATTAATATTTCAATCTATTCATAGCAAATCACTGGATATAATTTCTACTAATGTAATTCAGAGTAAAAAGTACGTTACTAACCTCTTCTTGAAGAAGATTTCCTTCACCTCGACATCGAAGGTAATCATATAGATTACCGCCTGGAGCATATTCCATGACAATCATCATTGTATGATTTTCAAGAAAATTTTCATAGTACTCAATTATGTTGGGATGATGAAGCATTGCTAAGACTCTTACTTCATTTTTTGTTAACTGAAAAAAAAAAATTACTTTAAACTTCAAAGGAAAAATATAGTCTTGAAAACATTCTATGTTACACAATATGCAAATGCTTTACTTCTTGCTAATACCTCAAGGCACTAATAACTTCTTTAAGTATTTTGTATTTTTCTTAACTATAGAAACCTAAGTCTTTTAATAGGAGTATGATTTCAGTAAAGCTGGAATGATCGATTAACTTGTAGTTACCGGTAGGCTAATGGTAAGCCCCGCCCACCAGTCAACTCTGCACTCACTTTTGAACTTAGGCCTAAGACTTGCAGGGTGGTTAAAGCAGAAAGTGTAACTTGAAGGGACCCAAATGCAAACTATTTTTTAAAAATTGTGAATTGTTTCTATATGAATAAAAACCATCGTTCTTTAATGGGAGACATCCTTAGAAGGGAAGAAGTCCCTGTCCCAAAGTGGCTGGTTAACTTTCCTGGGAATTGTACAGGCACTTGGAAGTGATGACTCCTATCAACTTCCTAACAACCTGAACATGAAGATGTCACATGTGTTAACCCTTTTACCCCCAAAGGACGTACTGGTACGTTTCACAAAAGCCATCCCTTTACCCCCATGGACGTACCGGTACGTCCTTGCAAAAAAATGCGATAAGAATTTTTTTTTTCATATTTTTGATAATTTTTTGAAAAAATTCAGGCATTTTCCAAGAGAATGAGACCAACCTGACCTCTCTATGACAAAAATTAAGGCTGTTAGAGCAATTTAAAAAAAATATACTGCAAAATGTGCTGGGAAAAAATAACCCCTTGGGGGTTAAGGCTTGGAAATTTCCAAAGAGCCTGGGGGTAAAGGGTTAAAGTAGGCCCCTACCAGGTGACTGGTAAATGGTCAAGGAAAAGCATACTGTATATCTGTGTGATGGATATGTTGTCTGATTATATGGTCATTATGAAAAATGGGTTTGCATGCATACTTTACAACCTACCCCTCATATGGGAGGTTGGGGCAGTGTTGCCAAATGGCAGAATTGTGGGGGTAATGATGAAAAAAATAGGTCTACATAGGGATCTCCATCATTTCAATTTCCGATTTCTGCTTTACTCTGTCTGGAATGGTAAATATTTCCGCATAATTATCAAAGTTGGAAAACTATTATGTGGCATATAAATCTGTTTTATATTTATAATATGAAGTCTGTTTTTATATTTATTGATCTGTCTATTTTGAACTAAAAATGATATTTTAATTATAAAATAAATTTTTGAATATACTTACCCGGTGAATATATAATAGCTGCAACTCTGTTGCTCGACAGACACATACATAAAAAAAACTCGCCAGCGATCGCTATGCAGGTTGCGGGTGTGCCCACCAGCGCCAACTGTCGGCCAGATACCACTCTCGATGTAAACAAAACCTTCAATTTCTTCTCATCCCACTGCGTCTCTATTGGGGAGGAAGGGAGGGTCGTTTAATTTATATATTCACCGGGTAAGTATATTCAAAAATTTATTTTATAATTAAAATGTTATTTTCATTAGTAAAATAAATTTTTGAATATACTTACCCGGTGATCATATAGCTGTCAGCTCTGCTGCCCGACAGAAAAACCTAAGGACAAAATACGCCAGCGATCGCTATACAGGTGGGGGTGTACATCAACAGCGCCATCTGTCGAGCAGGTACTCAAGTACTCCATGTCAACACAGAATCAATTTTCTCCTCGGCCCACTGGGTCTCTATTGGGGAGGAAGGGAGGGTCCTTTAATCTATGATCACCGGGTAAGTATATTCAAAAATTTATTTTACTAATGAAAATAACATTTTTCAATATTAAACTTAGCCGGTGATCATATAGCTGATTCACACCCAGGGGGGTGGGTAGAGACCAGCATTATATGTTAACATTAAGAGCTAAGTATTTTGTATTTCATTTTAGCAGTTATTCAAAATAACAAACATAAAATTAATAAGTACCTGGTAAGGAAGTCGACTTGAACAATTACTCTGCCTTTTTAAGTACGTCTTCCTTACTGAGCCTCGCGATCCTCATAGGATGCTGAGCGACTCCTAGGAGCTGAAGTATGAAGGGTTGCAACCCATACTAAAGGACCTCATCAAAACCTCTAATCTAGGCGCTTCTCAAGAAAAGAATTTGACCACCCGCCAAATCAACCAGGATGCGAAAGGCTTCTTAGCCTTCCGGACAACCCAAAAAACAACAATAAAAAACATTTCAAGAGAAAGATTAAAAAGGTTATGGGATTAGGGGAATGTAGTGGTTGAGCCCTCACCCACTACTGCACTCGCTGCTACGAATGGTCCCAGGGTGTAGCAGTTCTCGTAAAGAGACTGGACATCTTTAAGGTAAAATGATGCAAACACTGACTTGCTTCTCCAATAGGTTGCATCCATTACACTCTGCAGAGATCTGTTTTGTTTGAAGGCCACTGAAGTTGTGACAGCTCTAACTTCATGTGTCCTTACCTTTAGCAAAGCATGGTCCTCCTCATTCAGATGGGAATGAGCTTCTCGAATCAAAAGTCTGATATAATAAGAAACTGCATTCTTCGACATAGGTAAAGAAGGTTTCTTAATAGCGCACCATAAAGCTTCTGACTGTCCTCGTAATGGTTTAGTACGTCTCAAATAGTACTTAAGAGCTCTTACAGGGCATAGTACTCTTTCTTGTTCATTTCCAACCAAATTAGAAAGGCTTGGAATATCGAACGATTTGGGCCAAGGACGAGAAGGAAGTTCGTTTTTGGCTAAAAAACCAAGCTGTAAGGAACATGTAGCCGTTTCAGATGTAAATCCAATGTTCCTGCTGAAGGCGTGTATCTCACTGACTCTTTTAGCTGTTGCTAAGCAGACGAGGAAAAGGGTCTTCAAAGTGAGATCTTTAAAAGAGGCTGATTGAAGTGGTTCGAACCTTTCTGACATAAGGAATCTTAGTACCACGTCTAAGTTCCAACCTGGTGTGGCCAACCGACGCTCCTTCGAGGTCTCAAAAGACTTAAGGAGGTCCTGTAGATCTTTGTTGTTGGAAAGATCTAAGCCTCTGTGACGGAAGACTGCTGCCAACATGCTTCTGTAACCCTTGATCGTGGGAGCTGAAAGAGATCTTTCCTTCCTTAGGTATAAAAGGAAGTCAGCTATCTGAGTTACAGAGGTACTGGTTGAGGATACTGATTTCGACTTGCACCAGCTTCGGAAGACTTCCCACTTCGACTGGTAGACTTTAAGAGTGGATGTCCTCCTTGCTCTAGCAATCGCTCTGGCTGCCTCCTTCGAAAAGCCTCTAGCTCTCGAGAGTCTTTCGATAGTCTGAAGGCAGTCAGACGAAGAGCGTGGAGGCTTGGGTGTACCTTCTTTACATGCGGCTGACGCAGAAGGTCCACTCTTAGAGGAAGTGTTCTGGGAACGTCTACTAGCCATTGCAGTACCTCGGTGAACCATTCTCTCGCGGGCCAGAGGGGAGCAACCAACGTCAACCTTGTCCCTTCGTGAGAGGCGAACTTCTGCAGTACTCTGTTGACAATCTTGAACGGGGGGAATGCATAAAGGTCTAGATGGGACCAATCCAGAAGAAAGGCATCTATGTGAACTGCTGCTGGGTCCGGAATCGGTGAGCAATAAATTGGGAGCCTCTTGGTCATCGAGGTTGCAAACAGATCTATGGTAGGCTGACCCCACAAGGCCCATAGTCTGTTGCATACATTCTTGTGAAGGGTCCACTCTGTTGGGATGATTTGACCCTTCCGGCTGAGGCGGTCTGCCATGACATTCATGTCGCCTTGAATGAACCTCGTTACTAGCGATATGTTTCGATCTCTTGACCAGGTGAGGAGGTCCCTTGCGATCTCATACAACGTCATCGAATGAGTCCCTCCTTGCTTGGAGATGTACGCCAAGGCTGTGGTGTTGTCGGAGTTCACCTCCACCACCTTGCCTAGAAGGAGGGACTTGAAGCTTCTCAAGGCCAGATGAACTGCCAGTAGCTCCTTGCAGTTGATGTGCAACGTTCTTTGATCCGCATTCCACGTTCCCGAGCATTCCCGACCGTCCAATGTCGCACCCCAGCCCGTGTCCGATGCGTCCGAGAAGAGAATGTGGTTGGGGGTCTGAACAGCCAGTGGCAGACCCTCCCTGAGGAGAATGTTGTTCTTCCACCAAGTCAGTGAAGACTTCATCTTCTCGGAAATAGGAATCGAGACCGCTTCTAGCGTCTTGTCCTTTCTCCAGTGAACAGCTAGGTGAAATTGAAGGGGTCGGAGGTGGAGTCTCCCTAACGCGATGAACTGGTCCAGTGATGAAAGCGTCCCTATCAGACTCATCCACTGTCTGACTGAACATCGGTCCTTCTTCAGCATGTTCTGGATGCATTCTTGGGCTTGACTGATTCTGGGGGCCGACGGAAAAGCCCGAAAAGCTTGACTCTGAATCTCCATTCCTAGGTACACTATAGTTTGGGATGGGACGAGTTGGGACTTTTCCATATTGACCAGGAGACCCAATTCCTTGGTCAGATCCTGAGTCCACTTTAGATTCTCCAGACAGCGACGACTTGACGAAGCTCTTAGAAGCCAGTCGTCCAAATAGAGGGAGGCTCTGATGTCTGCTAAATGCAGGAATTTGGCAATATTCCTCATCAGTTTCGTAAAAACAAGAGGTGCCGTGCTTAGGCCAAAGCACAGGGCTTGAAACTGGTATACAACCTTCCCGAAAACAAACCTTAGAAAAGGTTGGGAATCTGGGTGGATGGGGACGTGAAAATAAGCGTCCTTTAGGTCTAACGAGACCATCCAGTCTTCCATCCTGACCGATGCTAGAACCGACTTTGTCGTCTCCATGGTGAACGTCTGCTTTGTGACAAAGACATTCAGAGCACTGACGTCTAGCACCGGCCTCCACCCTCCTGTCTTCTTCGCCACTAAGAAGAGACGGTTGTAGAAGCCCGGGGATTGATGGTCCCGGACTTTGACTACCGCTCCCTTTTGTAGTAAGAGAGACACCTCTTGCTGCAAAGCTAGTCTCTTGTCCTCCTCTCTGTACCTGGGAGAGAGGTCGATGGGAGTTGTTGCTAGAGGGGGCTTGCGCAAGAATGGAATCTTGTACCCCTCTCTGAGTAACTTCACAGACTGTGCGTCTGCGCCCCTGTTCTCCCAGGCCTGCCAGTAGTTCTTGAGCCTGGCTCCCACTGCTGTCTGAAGAAGGTGGCAGTCAGACTCTGCCTCTAGAGGACTTGGAACCCTTCTTCTTGCTCCCACGTTGACCTTCGGCACGAGCACCTCCTCTGCTGGAGGCTCTGCCACGAAAGGGCGGAATGAACCTTGACGCTGGAGTGTCCATCCTGGGTCTAGGCACGGAGGGCAAAGGGGTGGCTTTGCGTGCGGATGACGCCACCAGGTCATGAGTGTCTTTCTGGATCAAGGAGGCGGCAATCTCCTTGATCAACTCTTCAGGGAAGAGGCACTTCGAGAGAGGAGCAAACATAAGTTCCGACTTTTGACATGGGGTGACTCCAGCTGACAAGAAGGAGCAAAGGTGATCCCGCTTCTTGAGGACCCCGGACACGAAAGAAGCCGCAAGCTCACTAGAACCATCCCGTATGGCTTTGTCCATGCAGGACATAATGAGCATGGAAGTTTCCTTGTCAGAAGGGGAGGTCTTCCTGCTCAACGCTCCCAAACACCAGTCCAAGAAGTTAAAGACTTCGAATGCTCGAAATACTCCTTTCATTAGATGGTCCATATCCGAAGGAGTCCAACAAAACTTGGAGCGTCTCATGGCCAGCCTGCGGGGAGAGTCTACCAGACTTGAGAAGTCGCCCTGGGCAGAGGCAGGAACTCCCAAGCCGAGAACTTATCCCGTGGCATACCAGACGCTAGATCTGGAAGCAAGCTTGGCCGGGGGAAACATGAAGGCTGTCTTCCCAAGCTGCTTTTTGGACAGCAACCAATCTCCCAGTACTCTTAAAGCTCTCTTGGACGAGCGAGCGAGTACGAGCTTCGTAAAGGCAGGTGCGGATGACTGCATGCCTAAAGC
Source organism: Palaemon carinicauda (assembly GCF_036898095.1). Lineage (NCBI taxonomy): Eukaryota > Metazoa > Arthropoda > Malacostraca > Decapoda > Palaemonidae > Palaemon > Palaemon carinicauda. Next base: position 70,399,673 of record NC_090750.1, read on the forward strand.
GAACTCAGAGGGAGGCGAGCGTGGTGCTGCAGACACAAACTGATCAGGATATAAATCCTTGAACAGCGCAAGCACTTTCCTAAAGTCTAAGGAGGGAGGCGTGGTCTTGGGTTCGTCGATGTCCGTGTGTTGGTCGTCAAGATGTGCAGCTTCGTCATCATCAGAGAGTCCATCGTCTGAATGTTGAGGAGGAAGCGGCAAAGGAGTAGGTAAAAGCTGGGCGGCTGAGTCCGGCAGCACGGGTGCATGCGTGGCTGCACTGGACCCAACGTCATGGAAACGTTGGTCAGTCTGTGAACTGGCAACAACCATAGCTGTGTGGGGACACAAGGCGTCTACTCCTGACTGCGGTCGAGTAGCGGAAACCACAGTGGGTTGCGGAGGTTGACGCACAGCGTCAAAACACGGCAACTTAACTCCACCCTCCTGTTGTTGTGGTAACACGCGAACGTCAACGGAGGGTTCCGTGCGTCGGTGAACGTCAACATGCGTCTGGCAGGGTCGACTGTGCATGGGTGGAGGAACTCTCACAGCTGGAGTGCGGGAGCAGGCAGCCTCAGCGTCTACTGGGCGCACAACCGTGGTTGGTTGTAGGCTAACGGGTGCAGCGTCAACCTTCTCCGCACGATACTCCTGCATGAAAGAAGCTAACTGAGTCTGCATAGACTGTAGCAAAGACCACTTAGGGTCTACAGCAGCAGGTGCGGCAACAGACGGTGTTACTGCCTGTTGCGGTACCACTTTGCCTCTCTTAGGAGGTGTGCAGTCGTCGGAAGACTGCAGCGAGTCCGAACTGACCCAGTGGCTACACCTGGGCTGTTGGACTTGCGCGGAAGGGACCTTGCGTTTAAGAGGCCGAGAGACCTTGGTCCATCGTTTCGGGTGTGAAACCTCTTCCGCAGACGAGGAATGAACGGGCTCACTCGTCTTCTTGTGGGTGGGGCGATCTAGGAAAGATACGTCCGAAACCACGGAGGGAACGTCTGTCCGCTGATCAAAGCCTGTCGAACCCTTTGGTCGTACGACATTGCTTCTCCCCTGGGCTTGGGAGCTTGCAAGAGGTCCCGGACTGGGAGGACGACAGGCACGAACAGACGCACCCTCATGCGTAACACTAACACTTTTCACTGCACCAACACTCACTTCACTTCCCACTGCACTTTTACCCTTCAACTCCCTGACGTCAGCCATGAGTTGGTTGCGGTCACTCGCCAAAGACTCGACTCTCTCACCCAGAGCCTGGATGGCACGCATCATATCTGCCATCGAAGGTTGATGAGTGCTAGAAGGGGGGTCGGGAGCAACCACTACAGGGGAAGGAATAGGTTGAGGGGCATGGGGAGAGGAAAAATCAACTGAGCGAGACGAACTCCTCCTGACTCTATCTCTCTCTAGCCTACGTGAATATTTCAGGAATTCTTGAAAATCGAATTCCGAAAGCCCAACGCATTCCTCACATCGATCTTCCAATTGACAGGTTTTACCCCGACAATTGGAACAAATGGTGTGCGGATCGATAGAGGCCTTCGGAAGACGCCTTGAACAGTCCCTAGCGCTACACTTCCTGTACTTGGGGACTTGAGAAGGGTCAGACATCTTGAATTAGTCAAAGGGGGAATTCAAAATCTATCCAAGTCGTCAACAAATAATCCAAAATTAAATAAAAGAATGCAAGGAAGTATTGAAGATAACCTCTGCACAGCGAAAGCTAATAACCAGAAATGAATACTTCACCAAATAACGTGAAAATCAATCCAGAAAGCAACAGCGTATTTAGTAGGTCTTGCCAGTGGCACGACAGAGAGAAAATTGGTTCTGTGTTAACATGGAGTACTTGAGTACCTGCTCGACAGATGGCGCTGTTGATGTACACCCCCACCTGTATAGCGATCGCTGGCGTATTTTGTCCTTAGGTTTTTCTGTCGGGCAGCAGAGCTGACAGCTATATGATCACCGGCTAAGTTTAATATTGAAAAATATCATTTTTAAATATTTAACTTAGCCGGTGAATATATAATAGCTGATTCACACCCAAGGAGGTGGGTAGAGACCAGAGTTAAATATGTTTACATCGTATAAGCTAAGAGTTTTTTCATTTTGACAGTTATCAATATAACAAAACCAAAATAAATAGGTACCTGGTAAGGAAGTCGACTTAGACGATTACTCTGCCTTGTAAGTACGTCTTCCTTACGGAGCCCAGCGATCCTCTTAGGATGCTGACAGACTCCCAGGAGCTGAAGTATCAAGGGCTGCAACCCATACAACAGGACCTCATCAAACCCCTAATCTGGGCGCTCTCAAGAAATGACTTTGACCACCCGCCAAATCAACCAGGATGCGAAAGGCTTCTTAGCCTTCCGGACAACCCATAAAAACAACATTAAAAAACATTTCAAGAGACAGATTAAAAGGATATGGAATTAGGGAATTGTAGTGGTTGAGCCCTCACCCACTACTGCACTCGCTGCTACGAATGGTCCCAGTGTGTAGCAGTTCTCGTAAAGAGTCTGGACATCTTTCAAGTAAAATGACGCGAACACTGACTTGCTTCTCCAATAGGTTGCGTCCATGATACTTTGCAGAGATCTATTTTGCTTAAAGGCCACGGAAGTTGCTACAGCTCTAACCTCGTGCGTCTTAACCTTAAGCAAAGATCGGTCTTCCTCACTCAAGTGTGAATGAGCTTCTCGTATTAACAATCTGATAAAATATGACAAAGCATTCTTTGACATAGGCAAGGATGGTTTCTTAACCGAACACCATAACGCTTCAGATTGGCCTCGTAAAGGTTTAGTACGAGTTAAGTAGAACTTAAGAGCTCTAACAGGGCATAATACTCTTTCTAGTTCATTGCCTACGATCTCCGATAAGCTAGGAATATCGAAAGATTTAGGCCAAGGACGAGAAGGTAGCTCATTTTTGGCTAGGAAACCAAGCTGCAGAGAACAAGTAGCTTTTTCTGACGAAAACCCGATGTTCTTGCTGAAGGCATGAACCTCACTGACTCTTTTAGCCGAGGCTAAGCATACCAGGAAAAGAGTCTTAAGAGTGAGATCTTTCAGGGAGGCTGATTGTAACGGCTCAAACCTGTCTGACATGAGGAATCTTAGGACCACGTCTAAATTCCACCCAGGTGTAGCCAAACGACGTTCCTTAGAGGTCTCAAAAGACTTAAGGAGGTCTTGCAGATCTTTATTGTTGGAAAGATCTAAGCCTCTATGCCGGAAGACCGAGGCCAACATGCTTCTGTAGCCCTTGATCGTAGGAGCTGAAAGGGATCGTACTTTTCTCAGGTATAAGAGAAAATCAGCTATTTGGGCTACAGAGGTACTGGACGAGGATACGGAAACTGACTTGCACCAGTCTCGGAAGACTTCCCACTTCGATTGGTAAACTCTAATGGTAGACGCTCTCCTCGCTCTAGCAATCGCACTGGCTGCCTCCTTCGAAAAGCCTCTAGCTCTCGAGAGTCTTTCGATAGTCTGAAGGCAGTCAGACGAAGAGCGTGGAGGCTTTGGTGTACCTTCTTTACGTGTGGCTGACGTAGAAGGTCTACTCTTAGAGGAAGACTTCTGGGAACGTCTACCAGCCATCGAAGTACCTCGGTGAACCATTCTCTCGCGGGCCAGAGGGGAGCAACTAACGTCAACCTTGTCCCTTCGTGAGAGGCGAATTTCTGCAGTACCTTGTTGACAATCTTGAATGGTGGGAATGCGTAAAGATCTAGATGTGACCAATCTAGGAGGAAGGCATCTATATGTATTGCTGCTGGGTCTGGGACTGGAGAGCAATAGATTGGAAGCCTCTTGGTCAGCGAGGTTGCAAAGAGATCTATGGTGGGTTGACCCCAAGCCGCCCAAAGTCTCTTGCACACATCCTTGTGGAGGGTCCATTCGGTTGGAATTACTTGACCTTTCCGACTGAGACAATCCGCTAGGACGTTCAAGTCGCCCTGGATGAACCTCGTTACTAGGGAGATGCCTCGATCTTTTGACCAGATGAGCAGGTCCCTTGCGATCTCGTACAGAGTCAATGAGTGGGTACCTCCCTGTTTGGAAATGTACGCCAAGGCCGTGGTGTTGTCCGAGTTGACCTCCACCACCTTGCCTCGAAGGAGATTCTCGAAGCTTATCAAGGCCAGATGAACCGCCAAAAGCTCCTTGCTGTTGATATGCATGCTCCTCTGACTCGAGTTCCACAGACCTGAGCATTCCCGACCGTCCAGCGTCGCGCCCCAGCCCAAGTTCGATGCGTCCGAGAAGAGAACGTGGTTGGGTTTCTGAACTGCCAGGGGAAGACCCTCTCGTAGGCTGATATTGTCCTTCCACCAAGTCAGACAAGTCTTTATCTTTTCGGAAATCGGGATCGAGACCGCCTCTAGCGTCTTGTCCTTTTTCCAGTGAAAAGCCAGATGGAATTGTAGAGGTCGGAGGTGTAGCCTTCCTAGCGAGACAAATTGCTCCAGGGATGACAGCGTTCCTACCAGACTCATCCAAAGCCTGACTGAGCAGCGTTCTTTCTTCAACATCTTCTGGATGACGAGCAGGGCTTGATCTATTCTGGGGGCCGACGGAAAAGCCCGAAAAACTTGACTGTGAATCTCCATCCCTAAATACAGAATAGTTTGGGATGGGACCAGTTGTGACTTTTCCAAGTTGACTAGGAGTCCCAATTCCTTGGTCAGATCTAGAGTCCAATTGAGATCCTTCAGACAGCGATGACTGGAAGAGGCTCTGAGAAGCCAGTCGTCCAAATAAAGGGAGCCTCGGATGTCCGATAAATGGAGGAATTTTGCCACATTCCTCATAAGCCTCGTAAACACGAGAGGAGCTGTGCTTAGGCCAAAGCACAGGGCCCGAAACTGGTACACCACATCGTCGAAGACGAATCTCAGAAAAGGTTGGGAGTCTGAGTGAATGGGGATGTGGAAGTAAGCATCCCTTAGGTCTAGAGAGACCATCCAGTCTCCCTTTCTGACCGCTGCTAGGACAGACTTTGTGGTCTCCATGGTAAACTTCGTCTTTGTGACAAAGACATTCAGAGCACTGACGTCTAGCACCGGTCTCCAACCTCCTGTCTTCTTTGATACTAGGAAGAGACGGTTGTAAAACCCCGGTGATTGAAGGTCCGAGACTTTGACCACCGCTCCCTTCTCTAGCAAAAGAGACACTTCCAGTTTCAGGGCTTGTCTCTTTTCTTCCTCTCGGTACCTGGGAGAGATAGATGGGGGACGTCGCTAGAGGAGGTCTGCGTACAAAAGGGATTTTGTACCCCTCTCTGAGCAACCTCACAGATTGTTGATCTGCGCCTCTCTTCTCCCAGGCTTGCCAGAAGTTCTTGAGTCTGGCACCTACTGCTGTCTGAAGTTGCGGGCAGTCAGACTCTGCCCTTAGAGGACTTGGATCCTTTCCTCTTTCCTCTCTTCCCTTCGGCACGAGCACCTCCCCTGCTGGAGGCTCTGCCACGAAAGGGCGGGATAAACCTGGACGCTGGAGTGTCTATCCTAGGTCTAGCAGACAAGGCAGGCAAAGGGGGAGCTTTGCGAGCCGAGGACGCAACTAAATCGTGGGTGTCCTTCTGCACTAAAGACAAGGCAATTTCCTTAACCAAGACTTCAGGAAACAAGCACTTAGACAAGGGCGCAAAGAGTAGCTCAGATCTTTGGCATGGCGTCACTCCTGCTGACAGAAAAGAGCACAGAGACTCTCGTTTCTTAAGGACTCCGGACGTGAATGAAGCGGCAAGCTCGTTGGACCCATCTCGGACGGCCTTGTCCATGCAGGACATAATGAGTAAGGAAACATCCCTATCGGCAGATGAGATTTTCCTACTCAGGGCTCCCAAACACCAGTCCAGGAAGTTAAAGACTTCAAACGCCCTAAATATGCCTTTAAGAAGGTGGTCCAGGTCCGAGGGTGACCAACTAATCTTCGAGCGTCTCATGGCAAGGCGGCGGGGAGAGTCTACAAGACTTGAGAAGTCGCCCTGGGCAGAGGCAGGAACTCCCAAGCCGAGAACTTCTCCCGTGGCATACCAGACGCTCGATCTAGACGAGAGTTTAGAAGGGGGGAAGGCAAACGCCGTCTTCCCTAAACTCCTCTTGGTCTCTAACCAATCGCCTAACAGCCGTAAAGCTCTCTTGGATGAGCGAGAGAGAACGAGTTTAGTAAAGGAAGGCATGGTAGCAGGAACGCCTAAGACAAACTCGGACGGCGGCGAACGAGGAGCCACAGAAATAAAGTGATCAGGGAACAACTCTTTAAAAACAACCATGACTTTTCTAAAGTCCAAGGATGGTTGAACTGCTTTAGGCTCATCTAATTCTGAAGGCTGATCCTCAGGCTGTGGTTCAGCAACGTCCTCATCTGACAGTTCCTCATCCGATAACTGGTGAGAAAACGGCAAAGGTGTAGGCAACGTTTGACTCGCAGAGTCCGGTCGCACTGGTGCATACGTGACGGAGCTGGACGCAGCGTCCTGGAACTGCTGAACAGTCTGGGAACTGTCAACAACAACAGGTGCGCGAGGACGCACAGCGTCCACCCGAGACTGTTTAGACCGTCTGGGTTGTGCAGTCAACACCATACCGGGTTGCGGAGGTTGACGCACCGCGTCAAAACAAGTCAACTCTGATGGTTGATGAACGCCCTGAACGTCACCAATCGCATCAGTGCGTTGCCTAACGTCAACGTGCGGCTGGAAATCCACACTGGGTCGCATCGGTGGAGGTACCACCCCAACTGGTTGACGCGAGAAAGCTACATCCACGTCAACAGGACGCACAACAGAACGCTTGGATGGCTGATGGCCAGTAGGTTCAACGGAAACCTTCTCAGCGTTGTAGTCCTCCATCAAGGACGCAAGCTTAGACTGCATGTCTTGCAGTAACACCCATTTAGGGTCTACGGAAGCAGGTGCGGTAACAGACGGGGTTAGCGAATGAGACGGCACAACTTTGCCTCTCTTAGGCGGCGAGCAGTCATCAGATGACGGCAACGGGTCCGAACTGTCCCAGTGGCTACATCCGGGACGTTGGACTTGTCCTGAAGGGACCGACTTACGCTTTAAAGGTCTAGAGACCTTGGTCCAAGGTTTCTTACGTGAAACACCTTCGGACGATGAGGTAAAAATGGGCTCTCTCGTCTTACTTTGGTAGGGGCGATCTTGACGAGATCCGCCTGATACCAAAGAGGGAACGTCTGTTCGCTGATCAAGGCCTCTCGAACCCATTAGTCGTACGACATTGCTTCTCCCCTGGGCTTGGGAGCTTGCAAGAGGTCCCGGACTAGGTGGACGACAGGCACGAACAGACGAACCCTCGGTCGCAACACTGTTCACAACACTTTGCGTAACACTAGGCACTTTGACACTATCCGCCGTAGCACTTTGGCACTTGAGTTCCTTCACGTCCGCCATGAGTTGATTCCGGTCACTTGCCAAAGCCTCAACTCTCTCCCCCAAGGCATGAATAGCACGCATCATGTCTTGCATAGACGGTTCCTGAGTGCTAGGAGGGGGGTTAGGAACAACCACTACAGGGGAAGGATTAGGTTCAGGGGCATGTGGAGAGGAAAAATCTACAGACCTAGAAGAACTTCTCCTTACCCCATCTCTCTCTAGTCTGCGTGTATATTTATCAAATTCGATCCAATCGAATTCCGAAAGGCCCACGCATTCCTCACACCGATCTCCCAATTGACAGGTTCCACCCCGGCAACTGGAACAAACAGTGTGAGGGTCGAGAGAAGCCTTTGGAAGACGCCTCCCACAGTCCCCAGCATTACACTTTCGAAACTTGGGAACTTGAGAAGGGTCAGCCATTCCGAACTAGTCAAGGGAAAATTCCAAAAAAAACGATCCAAGTCATCAACAATTAATCCGATTCAAAAAAGAGTTCAAGGATTTATTTGAAGAAAAACACCTGTACTGCGAAAGCTCAAACCAAATTAAAGTACTTCACCAAATATGATGGGAAAAACTCCAGGTTCAACAGCGAGTAAAGTACGTCTTGTCGACACGTCGACAGAGAAGAAATTGAAGGTTTTGTTTACATCGAGAGTGGTATCTGGCCGACAGTTGGCGCTGGTGGGCACACCCGCAACCTGCATAGCGATCGCTGGCGAGTTTTTTTATGTATGTGTCTGTCGAGCAACAGAGTTGCAGCTATTATATATTCACCGGCTAAGTTAAATATTTAAAAATAACATAACAAAGTAGAGAAATTGTGAGTAAATTTGGAGACTAACCACACAGGGATGGAGAGTGTGGAGTCCGGGAAAATTGAAACAGATCTCGCTGTGATCAATCACGTGGAGACGAGTAACGAAAGAGTTGATGATGAGATCTTGGATCATCTTCATTATTACGTTTGTGTGAATGAGATCTTATCATTCTTACAAATGAGAAAACCGATCGGAGGTTCCACTTCCACCACGATGCTGAGGTCTTCTTATTTGGAGATCCTGAAGTATCCCTCAAATATGCAAGACCAGGATGGAGAAGAGGGTGGCGCCTTTCATCGCAACCAGCATTGCACATGCTCGATCCTATACGAGACTGCACTGTGTAACAATACACCTTCTAAGGTTGAATCGGTTCTTGGTACCACATCACCTTTCATGCATACGTGAGGACAGGTCGGTTGTAGTTTCACAAGACTTTTTCTTCTTCTTTGGTGCAGAATAAGTAACATCCAAAAGTTCAGCAGCAAGATCGAAGATAAAGAAATGTTTTGGGGGGAGGAAGAGTGCATACTCTACTTCTCCCTCTCACCAGACTTTAAGTCAAAGATTTGGGGGCTATCAATGATGCTACTGCAGTGGGTGGGGTCACAGTTTCCTCCTCAACTGCAGACAGGACAAATCGATGGTTGTCACCTTTTCTGGGCCTTTCTCAGGTGGATGAGCAAATGGGGAGGTCGCAGTAAGAAAAGGCTTCAAAGTCCTGGCGCTAGACAGCATCTTCAGAAGCTTCACAGCAGATGGAACATCAGCGATGCACAAGGAAGGTCACAGCTTCCACAGGTCCATGTGCTCACACGCATTGTTGTTGGTTGGCACAACTAGAGGCAATATTTCTGCTTTTCCTAAATCAATGAAGCAAGCTCTAATCATAAGCCGGGGTCTCATCACTCTTTCCAAATTCCTGCACAGGACTGAACTCTAGAGGAATTCAAAGAAGGCACAACAGGTCAAGAAATAGGAGAGAAGAACAAGATAAAGAGCTTCTTTAGCTGCAGTTTTAGCTCTACCATGCTATCTGGTACACTGGGTCTAACCTTCCACTCACCAGCAACTAAAATCCCCTCATTAAAAGTTTAATGGCCATTCCAGCTGTGCTGAAATCATTTTCCTATTGAAGGGCAATAGATTGTATTCATGTAAGAACATATGAATAATTAAGGAGCACGACTCACGACCCCTGCTCAGAATTTTGGAAATTCAGATTAACGCATTTTTGGCTTGCAGAATGTCTATAAATCATGTTTCAAATAGTATTTTTAATATACTATCCACAATTAATTTTAACGCTAAAACATCCCTTTCTTATTCTTATATTTACATAAGCGTATCCGGTCTTTTACGCAACCCTTTTCTGACCAGAGTATCTATATACAGTACAGTATTTACTTTTTCTTCTAGAGTTCAAGAGAAAGATATTTTTAACAGTTTACCATAAACAAACCTCTCTAACACTTCATAGGAGGTTCTCGGTTTTCTATGCTTCTTGATAGCATCATAAAGCTTTTGTTGCACGTTTTATAGGTTATATTCATCATATTTCTTTGTTTGCTCATTCATATATTTACAACTTTCATGTTATGGTCATGTTAAAAAATGTATAAAGTGTCAAAGACCATAACTAAATAGGACTAAAACGTAAAATTTGTCCAAAAAGTATGCTAACGAGAATATATTGTACTTGTAACATCTTACTCGTGTGGGCATTTGATACATATAACATATATATTTCTCGATTTGAGAGAAGAGGCTCATCATTGCTTGGTAAATAACACTGAAATATGATGATTGTGTAATTATGATACTCACTGGTGAGGTAAAATTACTTGGAAAAAAATGAATATAAAAAAATGATGACTGATAAGAAAAACTGTTCAATAATGTTTTTTATAATAAAATTATCTTTAAAATGGTTTATAAACGATGATAATATATAATCGGTTGAGAAACGATAAAGTAGATTAAGTTTCAAATGACCGCAGAATAACAAAAAAAGTTGATTAAGTTTCAAATGACTTCAAATAACATCTATTTATGTAACTTACCTCACATTCCTCTGTTGTTATAGACTCCATGGGAATCTGTTTGATAACAACATGCTTATTGTTGGAGAGTTGTCGATAAAGGTATACATATCTGAAAAAAAGGACCTAATTACTTAAGTACCCTTGAAATCATGTCTTCTTAAAAAATAATTACAGCTGTTGCTCAAATAACATAAAATACAAGTCTTTTAATATTACATGTAAAAGAAAAGAAACATTAAAAATCTTTAAAGTAGTGTAAAACCTATTTTTCCTAACTATACATATATGAGTCCTTTGATATAAGAATGATTTCAGCTTAGCTGGAACGGCCGTTTAAACTTTTAAAGAGGTATACATAATGCAGAAAAAAATGGTCGATTTAGGAAGGTTCCTAGTTTTAAACGGATTCCCCACTGGTGCGCAATGTTCACAGAACACTCACTGGCCCTGTATTTCTGAAATTGTACCTGAAATTATTCTAAATCTTGTTCTACACCACCACTGAGATAAACTTCAAGGCAAGTGCTCTGTATGAAGGTTTGCCCCGTCCTAAACGTGGCATTAAGCGAGGGCCCTACCACGCTCAAATGTCACATACTGCCACCACACACACACTATAGCACACACTCTTGCAATGGACCATTCCTCTGCTTCAAACTTCCCATATGGCCATCTTCATAGCCAAGCTAAGGCATTTATCTACTATATGAATACGTACTTCTTGGGAGAGAGAGAGAGAGAGAGAGAGAGAGAGAGAGAGAGAGAGAGAGAGAGAGAGAGAGAGAGAGAGAGAGAGAGCAGGCTGGTGATCTTTGGAGTCGTCATGGCACCAGTGGGGAAATCTGTTTTTTGCTGCATTCAATATACAGTAGTAGTAGTTAGTGGCAGGTAAAGAGTAAGCCTCAACCCCCCCCCCCCACAGTCTGCTCTGTACTCAATTCTGACCTTAGGCCTAGGACTTGTGGGGTGGTTGAGGGGAGAAATGTAACTAACTTAAAGGACTCAGGTTTGTATAGGTAGGAAAAATCCCAATTTAAAGTAATTTGTATTTTTCCTAACTATACAAACATGAGATCTTTAATAGGAGAATGACTACAGTAAAGCCAGAACTGGCCATTAAACTTTCAACAATGTAAATATAGTTGGTCCACATGTGGTGAGGTTCTGCCCGTGAAACAGCCCCCTAATCCACAGACTTGCCAGGCCTATTCCCCACAGGTGGTAGAATGCGGGGATCACCTTTCCTAATGCGAGTCTCGCCTTCCTTGACCTCATCAGTTGGGATGCCCCCAACGGCAAAAGGAATGCGTCAAGTCCTGTCTCCAGTAGTGAGGATGGTCTGGTTCTGGAAGCAGTCTCCACTGCGGAGGCTGCTGTTGTAGACAGGAAGTTCTCGGTTTCCCAGGTGATTGTTGCGACTGCTTAAAGGAGGCTGCTCTCCTAAAGAAGGTAGCCTGGCTTGCTTTCTCTCACTTCTCAATTACTGTTGTAACTTCTAAAAGGTATGACAAGATTGTACACTGTGTCATTGGGGTATTCCCTAATGCCCATGAGTCTCTGGAAGTCATATGGCACACAAACCACATCTCTTCTCTTCAAAATGCAGTTTCCCCAGAGAAAAGCACATTGACGAAACAAGAACTACAGTACTTTTGCTCCCGGCTGCACAAGTTCTTCGTACTGCTTTTGCACCTCCGGGTCTGAAAGATTTTTTGACACTGCAAAATAAGAAAGGACGAAACATCAGGATATACAGTAGAGGCCAGGGATTGGGATGTGCCCCTTCAGGCACATAAAACCTTCTCTGTTTAGAAAGAACCGGCGGAATAAGCTTTTACGACCTCGATGCCTTGAAGATGTCTTTCGGAGAAGAAAAAGGCTACTTGATCTTTCAGATCATATCTTACAACTGACAGGACCAAGGCAAATCTAACCTCAGTCTGGAACTCTAAGGTTCTGGAGAGAATCTGTCAATATACTGTACATCTTCGTCCCTACGCACAGCACTGGGGGGGTCTTTACCAAGTTTATTTAATCTGCTGGTAACCCCCAAGTCTCACAGAAAGGACTTGTCACTTGGTTCTGCTGTTGGAAGGTTCAGAGGACTCCCCTCCTGCAGCGATGGCTGAGGGGTGGTCAATCATAACTGGCTCTTCATCAAGGTCTAGGAACGGCACCATCGTCCCGCTTGACAACTGGACTACAGTTCTTGTACCATTCTGGAATAGCTTTCAGTTGTCTTCCTATGTCAGATGCAGGGACAGAAGAATCGGAAGGTGACAAAATCTGACTGTGCAAAGACAGCTCCGTGTAAGAGGAAGGGTCAGAGTAACAACCAGTAGACACAAGGGGAGGTAAAACTTCCTCCTCTTCTGAAGAAGGGTCAAGGTCATTAAGGACCAGACAGTTCTCCATCTGAAAACGCTCGTGACTGGACGAAGTCGCAACATAAGAATCTGGTAAATTTGTATTAGACACTGATGGAATTTGGGGAGTATGAGGCCCAACGTACTGAGTCCCTCTCACAGGACAATCCTGGGTTCAATTATATAATAGTGCAATATTAGTTAAGACACTGAAACATGCACAATTGAATAAATCTTTGCAAATAGACTATTTTGAATGCCATATAAAACTGGCAGAAACCTCTATTAAGGAAGTTACAGATTTTAATAAAAAAAATACCTGTTTTGCTCCTTTTGTCGTTGCAGCACATATCATAGGATGATAGGAGGCTCCTTCCACCTGGTAGTTCAAAAAAACACTGATAGGTGGTGTTTCTGCCATGGGTTACTTGTTCGAACAGAATACAATAAAGGACCCAACGTTTTATATTTTAAACCTCTTTGTTATTTATTTTCAGTATTGGAATATGCAATATAATCATAGCCCTTATTTTATTGATCATGTTAATAATAAGAGGTTAGCGATGAAATGTGTGTTTGATATATTTACTCTGATCATTGGAAAAGGAAGCCAAGTCCAAGCTCGAACGGATGCTGAGGCGCGAAGCTACATCTCACCCTTTTATTAAGTGTGTATTACCCCTTTTAAGTCTGTATAATTGATCACTATTTCACGCATAGCGAAACATAGCAGTGAGATAATGTTTTATTGTGAGTGAAGCAAGCATACAGCAGATCAAGAACCAAAAAATCATTGACTCACTTAAGAAAGGAGGTATTTGTAATAGAGTACGATTAACAATGTTATGAACGACTCTATAGTAAATGGAACGGAAACCCCCTTTTTCTATGAGTCCGGAAGTCTCCCAAACAGTAACTCAATTTTTGTTACAATGACTTTTTTATGACAACAACTGACGGAAACAAAGTTTACAAAAGTTGATTTAAATATCAACACATTGGACAAGTACACTATATTTTAAGGTGTTACCTAGCGCAATGTCATAGCTTTCCAGTGATAGTAGTCGACCCACCATAACTCAATAACTATGGATTTCCTCCATTAATAATTTCCAAATACGTTCAAAACACCAAAAATTACAATGCAAACCAGTCTTCTTTTCTACAAACCATTTATTGCCCCATTCTATAATTTTACCCAATCCTGAGGGCCACCCTAGGGAAAGGATCATGATGTCTCCTCCTTTGATAAACTCTTGTTTATAGTTACAGGAAAAAGATCAATTGCTATAACATGTATTAACTTACATACTTTGCACCTATTTACTAATTGAGAGAATGCCTGCATACTTATTTTGTTGAGTAAGTAATTGGGAATCAGGACACCAGCAGTTCCAGCCCAAGCTGAAATGTTGAAGGACAATGGTTTGTATTCGTATAGGAGCTAATAAAACTACACACACTATGATACATTCCGGAGCCTTTTTATATCAGTGGCGAGTTCTTCCAGCGTGTATAAAAAATGGACACCAACTAACCTAAACTTCCCCCCTAAACTAACCTACAAGCCATGTCTTTACCTACTTACCTAACAGGGTGGGGGAGCCTTTGTATATCAGCGGCCAGTTCCTCACCCGTTCATTGGATATCAATTAACCTATACTTTCCCCCTTAACCTAACCTACAAGCCATGTACTTACCTACTTACCTAACGGAGGGGGCTAACAACCACCTTGCACAGCCGTATTCTAAGAGACAATAATACATACAAGTGCCCGCTATCATACATACACCCCACAGGGGGGCTAACACACCCCCTGCAATCCCCAATACACTGCCATATTCTTAGTTAGCTGTCATCAAACATACAGGTGCCCGCTATCATACATACACCCCTACATTCCAAAATTATTCATCAAATGTTAATCATTCTCACCCATAAGCTCCTCTTCCGACAGCCTGAATTGGCTCGTATTTCTCCATGACATCAGTCCTTTTCCCATAGCCTAGGTTAAGAGCGTATGTATACATAAACCCATTTATATCATATTTTCTTGACAATAATGCAATAAGTCTTGACACATAAGTACAGTAAACTACAGGAACATTGCAAATTAACTAGCGGTAAGACAGATTATCACACTGTCACACGTCACACTAAGAATATCGTTTGTTTATATTGATAGGGTGCGTTCTTTACAGACGATTATGATTTAAAACTTCGTTTCTTTCTGTCTTTATTAATAAAAAAGAAATAATATTTTAAACTTCGTTCCTTGCTGTCTTTATGAATAAAAAAGCAATAATATTTTAAACTTCATTCCTTGCTGTCTTTATGAATAAAAAAGCAATAATATTTTAAACTTCGTTCCTTGCTGTCTTTATGAATAAAAAAGCAATAATATTTTAAACTTCATTCCTTGCTGTCTTTATGAATAAAAAAGCAATAATATTTTAAATTTCGTTCCTTGCTGTCTTTATGAATAAAAAAAAAAGAAATATTTTAAACTTCGTTCCTTGCTGTCTTTATGAATAAAAAAAGAAATATTTCAAACTTCGTTCCTTGTTGTCTTTATGAATAAAAAAGAAATATTTCAAACTTCCTTTCTGTCTTTATGAATAAAAAAGTAATATTTTAAACTCGTTCCTTGCTGTATTTATGAATAAAAAAGAAATAATCTTAATTTTTGCGATCTAATTCTATTTTTAGCAATGAAAAGCTTTCGATTTTGATTAAGTGGATATTATATCATCTCGAGTCCTTATCTAAAGAGAAGAAAGATCGAAGTGAATATTTGCAATAATAAGAAGAAATTAGTATTTCAATGTGGATGATGGAAGAATGGAAGTGATTCAAATATGCATTCTGGAGTAAAATTCAAATAAACTGAATAATGAGAATTTGGTTGAGAGAGTTAATGAGGCATATGATGGATGAAGCAGCTATAGAGTCCTTTCAATGACGTCACTGGGAATCGCCGGCGGCCATGCTGGAGGACATACAAAGCGAAAACATGGCGTCTGCTACAGTGAATATGGACAATGAGAGCGACTTTGTCAAACAATTGTCAGGTGATGATAAGCGTTTTTACAAGCAGAAACTCGATCTAATTGATGGCCTAGATCCATACCAGATGCAGAATTCATTCAGCTTATGGCACATGCAATTCAGATGCTTTTTAAACTTACGAAGGCAGAACACTTGCATTCCTGTTGAAGGATAAGTTGCAACGTATAGATAGTTTAATCAACCATCTTCACAAAACGGAAGCTTTAAAGTTTAATGATAATTAAAGAAGCAAATTGAGGACAACTTAATGAAGAGAATATACAGTTAGAAAGGTCAAGGGAGAAAGAGTTTTCTTCTGGTACATATATAGGAATTTGAGAATAAAAATGTATAATGATATAGGCCTATTTTCAAATAAAACTTTTAGTATTCTTGAAAATAACTTGATAACGTATTTCACATTCTTAATATGATTTCTAAATTAACGTCATAGATACTTAAGTTTAACAATAGCATAATGATGAATGAATGTCTTTATATTTGCTTTCTGAGATCACTCTACTTACCTTCTGTA
>NC_090750.1:70423392-70438392 GCF_036898095.1 Palaemon carinicauda
AGCCCATTGAGGAAAGACAATAGCTAATATACTACCCTGTGGGGTTCACAAACAGTGCAAGCAAGTTTTTGGACAATAAACTCGCATCAGTACGAGATTTTTCAGTAAATTACTCGAGTACCATATGTGGATGAGATCATGGTGAGGGGTAGATAGAGATGGTTTGGGCATGCTCTTCCTCAAGAGAGATTGGTTAACCAAGCTTTTATCTGGGATCCACAAGGCACTAGAAGAGTTAGAAGACCCAGACCTACATGGCTGAGGACTATAAGATATGAAGAGGGAAGTAGGGGATCATAAATGGAGAAGTATTGATTTAACAGCTCACTATATAGACGACTGGTGAAATTTAACCGAGTCCTTTTGTGTCAATAGGCGTAGGAGGAAATGATGATGATGATCACGAATCACTAATAATGTAAAGAATAAAGGCAATTGCTTAGGATTGGTTTGAATAAGTAATTGGTTATAGTTAGTCAATGTCACAAATAATAATTAAGACATTTACAAGTATCGTTACCACTATCACTACTAGAGAGAGAGAGAGAGAGAGAGAGAGAGAGAGAGAGAGAGAGAGAGAGAGAGAGAGAGAGAGAGAGAGAGAGAGAGTCCCATCAATTCATAATAAACCAGTCAACTGGCGGGTAATATCGATATACTGTATACAACAATATAAATGATTAAATGAATAGAAAAAAAATCATACAAAATAAATTTAAAGTGAAGCAATTTTCAGACGGAGAGAGGTAAAAGGGAGGAGGAAGGGCAGGTGAGGGAAGAAAGGAGAGGGAAGGGAGAAGTAGGGGGTTCGAGGAGGAGGGAGAGGGTAGGGGCAGCTTTTTGAATAGTGTTTTGTTCGTATCGTTTCTGTGAAATCAAATTTTTGTCTCTTGGAACAGGGACAAGCGTCTTTATTTTTTACAATGAATGATTCCCCGTACTCTTATTAACAAGGTCAACGTCAGCCCTATAATCAAGGCCAACTACACGAACTCCCTCATCATAATCAAGGGATTTCTGTACAGCTGTGGAAATTGTAATAAGGGCATCACATGCTCCAAGGCCTTTGTGAAAACCAAACTACAAATTAGGCAACATGATTACCCTCAGCATACCTATTTAGGTGTTTTGACAGAAAGTGTTCTAAAGCTTTAGATAATATGGCAGTTATTGAAATTGGGCTAGAATTATCGCAAACACATTTACCCAATGGAGTAACATTACCAATTCACTAACAAATGGAAAAAAAAAATTCTTGCTAACTTGCATGAATTAACAGGCAACTTAGGAGCTAAGAAATCAGCGGTCTTTAACAAAATAAAAATAAAGGAAAAATACCATTTGAGTCTACACCTCCATAAGCATCAAGGTCCAATAAGAGTTTTAATTTCATGGGACCGAAAAGCTAAACTAATCATTTAAGCATCAGAAAAACCGGAACGAGGAAGTTTCAAACACATCAACCAAAAGCTTTTCTTTTCTTTGGACACTTGAGTGACAAAGCCATCTAATTTAAGTAAAGGAGGAATTGTCTAGTTTACACCAGTGTAGATTTGAGGGTAACCCACTATTTATGATCCTGGGTTGTATTAGAAAGGGTCTTATAATGTCAAAAGATATTTCTTTTCAATTGAAGCATAAACTCTCTGATCAGCAACTCTTAGCTGAGTATAGTTATTATAAGTCAAATCTGATCTGTATCCTTTCCAAAAAAAAGATAAGCCTTCTGTTTCTCTAAATAAAGAGCATCTAAAATCAACACTGAATCAGGGTTTGTCCTTAACATGGTATATAACACATAAGAAGGCATGCGCTATCAATTGTGTTGACCAGGTTTTCCTTCAAGAGAATAACAGACTCAGCCCCTTTATACAATTGTGGCCAATTCATAACCAACTCGTCAGTTCCTTTGGTCGCTGCAACCTCACCATCCGTGTGAGCTAAGGATGGGGGATTTGGGGGAGCCTATAGGTCTATCTGCGAAGTCATCAGCAGCCATTGCCTGGCGAGGGGCAATGCCACTGTCCCTTGCCTCTGCCACTCATGAACGGCCTTTTAAATCTTTAAAAAGATCACCCACAATGCCACTCCAATCTTCAAAGAGTATGGAACATCAAGGATAGGATGATAAGTCTATTACTAATGAAACCAAGCTATAATTAGACGTTCCCACTGTAGGACCAGCCTTGTTATAACAACAGGGGAGTCAATGTAAACCAGGTCCAAACAATTATCAGCCTTGTGAGTAGCCTCACTTATGGTTTTCTCACAGCCTGATTCAGAGGCAAAGCCCAAAGCTCTTAAGCCATGGCAATCAGTAGGAGAAACAGAATTTAACTGTTTCTCAAGCACAAAAGAGACACTTTTATCATCTCTTTGTATCTCAGCCATAGTGGTAAGAAGACCATTGTTGCGAGCCGAGAGAAGGTTGTGAACTCAAAGGCAGTGTGAAAGCAACTGAGTTAGTTTATTAAAGAACACTCTCCTTTATATACAAAATCTCAAAGCAACAAGAATTTTCATGTTCAAATATTGACACTGTTAAGCCCCCCTGACACTTGCACGCATTCGTGGCACGCACTGGCACGCATTGATGCGCGAATTCGCGTGAACGAGCCGTGAAAATGTCGTGAACAGTGCGAGAACTCGCGTGCCAGAGCGTACCAATGCGTGCCATGCAGGCCCAAAACTTTGAAATGTTTAAAGTTTGTGGCACGCATTGGCACGCTATAAATGGCCGTGAAATAGTCGTGAACGATGCGCCAACTGGAGTGAACTGGAGTGAACTGGAGTGAACAGTGCGGGAACTGGCGTGCCAGAGCGTACCAATGCGTGCCATGCTTCCCCTTCCAAGCATCGTGCACGCTAGTTCACGCATCGTTCACTCCAGTTCCCGCACTGTTCACTCCAGTTCACGCCAGTTCCCGCATCGCAGCCTTCCCACCGACATTATCACGCATTGTACTCCCGCATTGTCTCGCACTGTTCACGCTAGTTCGCGCATCGTTCACTCCAGTTCCCGCATCGTTCACTCCAGTTCACGCCAGTTCCTGCATCGTTCACTCCAGTTCACGCCAGTTCCCGCCGGTTCACGCTAGTGCCCGCCGGTTCACGCTAGTGCCCGCCTACTCATGCTAGTGCCCTCCTACTCCGCCAGTGGAGCTCTCGTGGGATTATCAGGGGGTGGAGCTCTCGTGTGATTAAGGGGATTAGGGGGTATATAAATTGAGGTCCGAGGACACTCCTAGCCATTCCAGAGTTCGCCAGCGAGGAGACAACATGCCTAAACTGAAGCAGCCAAAGGAAAGGGGGAGGAAAATGGACGTGATGGAGGAGACTGCAGATCGAGAATCTCCTCATTCATCATTTTCAAGTCTCGATATGGTCATCCCGGAGACACAGCAGGATACAAGCCAGAGCCAGGTATCCTGTGATGACGATTTAAAGAAGAAGCGGGTTCGGGTGTCTAAGAAGGACATCCCTGACTACCAGTGGACGGAAGAGACGGAGACTACGTTGGCCGACCTTGTCAAGGAGAACCCCATGCTCTTTGACAAGAAACACAAGGAGTGGATAAACAAGGTGTTGAAGGACAGCAGGTGGGCATATATAGGAAGCCAGCTGGAACCTCCTGCCACTGCTGCCCAGTGCAAAAAACGCTACGAAAACTTGAGGACGAGGGTTGGCAAAATTATGAAGAAGGAGAAGAAGAGTGGAGCTGGCCAAGCCCAAAGGAGTGGCCGTGATGACTTCATCATGGACACTTGGTCGTTCCTCATACAGCACATCGTCCGGGGAGAGACAGTCGCCAGTGAGGAGTTTCGTGGCTCCGAAGGAGGTGCCACGACAGCCAGCGAAGTCGACGATGACGTGAGGTCGACGGGGACTCGCAGCCAGGCATCTACCACCACCAGGAAGGACAAGGGGAAGGGGTCCTGCCGAACACTTGACACCTCTCACAGCGACACCTATGTGTCGGAGAAGGATTTCAGCAATATATTGAGGAATGTGAGTATTAATTTTTTTTGACATATGCTATCTGTTGCATTAAAATGCTGTACTAAATTGTTTCAATGTTTGTTACATATATACATATATATAATATATAATATATTTTTATAATATTTTTTATGTTTCAGCTTGTGTCGAAAGCTGATTCGTCAACCCCAACGTATATGGGCCAGCACAAGATTGTGCACGATTTTTCGTGCCTGCTGGAAGGCTACATGCGTGCCATCCCAGTACACCGATGGCACGAATTCCAAATAGAGTGCCTCAATCTCACACAACGTTACAGGGACGAGACTCAGGTCTTGCAGCAGGCACAGCAACAATCCTCAGAGACCTGGGCAGGCCCACAGCAACAGCAACCTTTACAGCCCCCTGTGCATCCCCCTGTGCATCAGCAACCCCCTCAGCAACAGTCACCTTGGCAGCCCCCTCACCAGCAGTCAACTTGGCAGCCCCCTCACCAGCAGTCAACTTGGCAGCCCCCTCACCAGCAGTCACCTTGGCAACCCCCTCACCAGCAGTCACCTTGGCAACCCCCTCACCAGCAGCAACCTTGGCAGTCCCCTCAACCAGGACCCTCGCATGCACAGCCAGAGCAGCAGCAACAGCATCGTCCAGCCAGTCATAACTGGGTGCCGCAGTCAAGCCCTTCTTCCTTGCCCCGTACCACGGAGTGGCACCCAGGGATGCCAACTCCACTGTCATCCACCCCTGTCCAGGTGACCTCGCCATCAGTGCCAGTGTCGTCACCCACCCTTGTCCAGGCTCCTTCACCAGCACCTTCATTAACGTCGCTGTCGGCGGCATTCAAAAGTCCATTGACCTTCCCTGTCCTGACCCCGGGGACCATCGACAGCAGCCTTGATGAAGCCATGACACCCTCACCCCTCTACTCGTCCAAGGAGCTTGATACCCCACCAGTCAAGGACAAGGAAATTTAAATAGTGTAAAATATTTGTACATAATTGAAGTGTGATACTTGTATATATATGTTGTTTTAATGTAAATAAACTATTTATATATTTACAAAGACTTTTCATCTATTTCCTTAAAATACAAAGAAAGAAACAGTAAAGTAAAAAATAATAAAAGTGAAGAAAAATAAACCCCCCCAAAAATTTATATTTGCTGTCTTAATGTGGAAAAAAAATGATATCTTATTTCAAACTATTTTTATCTTTATAATGAAGAGAAGCAAAAAGGAAACGAAAAAATTAATGAAAATGAAAGAAAAATAAAGCTAATATGTTTTTATATTTGCTGTCTTAATGTGAAAAAATAATGGAAAGTTGAGTATTATCTTTACTATGTATAAATGTAAGCTCTTGTCATTTTGAATGAAATCAAAAGTGATATTAACGTAAACAAGAGCTGTTGCCTACCGGAGGCATCCAGGATGCTATCGCTCGCTCTTATGGGTCATTTAGTTTGCTAGAGCGACGTTCCCAGTTTGTTTTGCTTTAATAATCTAGCTATTTAGCTCCGCATAAAATGCTTATATTGTTAGCTCGGGGATTTCGACACGATCGAGGTAACGATCCTGCCTTTGTTGACGTATTGTCGCTATAGGCAAATTTTTTTAAGTTTGCTGTTTTTCATGTAAAAATGAAATGATGTCTTATTTCATGCACACACTTATTTTCATCTATTACCAATCAAGATGCACATTTTTTGTTTTAAATAAAAATGAAATGAAAAATAAACCCTAGAAATTTTTAAGTTTGCAGTTTTCATGTAAAAATTAAATGATGTCTTAATTCATGCACACACTTATTTTCATCTATTACCAATCAAGATGCACATTTGTTTTAAATAAAAATGTTATGAAAAATAAACCCAAGAAATTTTGAAGTTTGCTGTTTTCATGTAAAAATTAAATGATGTCTTAATTCATGCACACACTTATTTTCATCTATTTACCAATCAAGATGCACATATGTTGTTTTAAATAAAAATGTTATGAAAAATAAACCCAAGAAATTTTGAAGTTTGCTGTTTTCATGTAAAAATTAAATGATGTCTTAATTCATGCACACACTTATTTTCATCTATTACCAATCAAGATGCACATTTCTTTTAAATAAAAATGTTATGAAAAATAAACCCAAGAAATTTTGAAGTTTGCTGTTTTCATGTAAAAATTAAATGATGTCTTAATTCATGCACACACTTATTTTCATCTATTACCAATCAAGATGCACATTTGTTTTAAATAAAAATGTAATGAAAAATAAACCCAAGAACTTTTGAAGTTTGCTGTTTGAATGTAAAAATAAAATGCTTTCTTAATAGTTGTACATATTTTATGTCTGCTATTTATATGTAAATCTAATGCTTTCTTATAGAAACTAAAATAAAGGGCCACAAAAAATACAAACGAAAAATATACGTTTCTTTTATTTACAAAATGGAACAACTATACAGCTCATGGAGGTACTACAATTTTTTCTTGCCAAGGGACAGCACCAGCAGGGGACATGTAGTAATGTGAAAGGTAGTCTCGCTGATCCTTTGCATCCTTCTGGATATGATGGCCGGGTAGAGTCATCAGCCCCTGCAGGTTTTGCTCATTCCTCCATGCACCAGGGATCAGAGCATGTGTGTCCGGATCTTCGTAGTCCACTTCTGACAAAGCACCTGGGTATTTGATGAGGACGAGGTTGTGCAGGACACAGGCACACATGGTGATCAGGTTGATGGTGCTTGGCTTCTGCTGCATAGTCGTCAAGAAGCAACGGAACCTTTGACTTAAAATTCCAAAGGCATTCTCAACGACACGTCGGGCACGAGACAACCTGTAGCTATATATGCGTTCTCGTAGGACTTGTGACCGATGGGAGAATGGTTTCATCATCCAGGTTCGTAGAGCAAAGGCGTCATCCCCAACGAAGTGATAGGGCACTGGGTGGTCATCATTAGGGAGTGGTTCTGGTTGAGGCACTCCAGCTATGTTGTCTTCTACAGCATCATGCAGAGAACAGTTGCTCCATGTTCCTCCATCCGACGCACCACCCTCTGCCCCAACATCCACATAGAGGAACCTGTAGGAAGCATCTGCGACTGCCATCAGTACAATGCTGTGGAAGCCCTTGTAGTTGTAGTAGTAAGAGCCAGCATTGGGTGGCTTCTTTATGGCAATGTGCTTTCCGTCCACAGCCCCCAGACAGTTGTGGTAATTCCATCTGGAGCTGAATCTGGCAGCAACTTCCTTCCAGGCCTCTTCAGTTTTGGGGCAACGCAGCACTTCGTCCTTGTAGGCAGCGATGATGGCTTTACACACCTCTGGTATTAACTTGCTGATGGTACTTGCTTCAACCCTGAAGCTGTACTGTAGACTTTGATAGGAATTTCCAGTGGCTAAAAAGCGGAGGGTAACAGCAAGCTTGAGTCCAACTTGAAGCGGTTCCCTCATGAAGGTAGACTGCTTCAGGAGGTGCGGGGTTAACTTCTCAACCATCTCTTGAAACAGGTCAGGTGTGATTCTGAGGTAATTTTTGTAGCCCTTTGGATCTTCCTTGTGGAGTTCAGTCAATAGACTGTCATAGTGTCCAAACGAGTGCCTTCTGGTTAACCATTCCCTGACCCACACTTTCCTTTGTATCTTTCTTCGAGGTAGGGTGGGCTTTTGTTTCTCTTTTTCCTTTGCCAGCCTTTTCTGATGCAGTCCAACAAATGCTACAGCAGCTGCTAGGTATAGGTATCTTCTTCTCAATGCAATGGTGTCTCTGACAGTAAGCATGTTGTCTCGTCTGAAGCCAATCCAAGAATGTCCTCGGGTTGAAGAAGCCCCGTTTTTATATGGAGTGGCCAATTCGTGAACTGGCGTGAACTGGCGTGAACGATGCGGAAACGATGCGGAATGATGAGTGAACTCGCGTGAACGATGCGCGAACTACGCGTGCCAATTCGTGCCATCGCGTGAACGTCGCGTGAACGTCGCGTGAACGATGCGCGAACTGGAGTGAACTGGTCGTGAACAGTGCGCGAAAAACACCAGTGCGTGCCAAAAAGTGGCACGCACTGGCGCGCATCAATGCGTGCCAGTGCGTGGCAAAAATGCGCGCAAGTGTCAGGGGGGCTTTACAGAGGAGAAAAGCAGACATGAATTTTCAGGTTCGTTTTAGTGCGAGGGGAGAGCGAAGATACAAGCACAAAATGAATTATGTACGATCGTGTGACACACGGTTGGTACACCATCGAAGATAGAATAGACCAATAGATGGAACGCAGACAAATGTTGTTATGTCTGCCACAAACTTGTACGACATGAATCTCATGACATCCACATTCATAGCAAGACTTATAAGAAGCAGGATACTCAGTCCTAACATACACTGCCATTCCCTTTGCCCCAGGAATGACATATTGTTTCAAAACTATTAGCTTTTTAGATACTGGAATAAGAAGTTGAGATAAGTGCCGCCTTTGAGAAAGTAAAGTTTATGAGCATAACGTAATATCATACTGCCTGGAGGCAACTGTAACATCTCTAATATTGCCATGTAGAAACCAAAATGTTACAAGCCTTAGGGCTCTTATAGGTCTTCATCGGCCTTGTTTCAATAAACCAATGGTATTTAAGTAAAGACGAATATTGTGAATTTTAGAGGCAGCTTTCATAAAATAAGAATCCAAACATTCAACTTAAAAGAAAATAATTCATTTGGTTTTATTTCATATATCAGTTCCAGGGTTTCCTACATTAAGTTATTTTTGTGTTGACTTATCAACACAAGCCTTTTTGAGATATTGAAAAATTATTTCTAAAGCTTAAGCAACAAAACTTTATGAAATGAATAGGTGAGGTGACCGAGAGTGCAATTTTGTGTTCAAGTTATTAAAATTTGAATAAGAAAACAAGAAATAATAAACCCCACTTAGTTATAATCTGCAAAATAGATTGTTATCCGTTCACAAAAATAAATTTTGAAAATTTCATCAGCAATGTATATTCTATTTTAATCTTTACAGCACCAACGTATAAGGAGTAAAATTTCTTGCTACCCCTAAAATGTGAATCAACATTTTAATGTATTTAAGCTCTGCAATTTTATATATACAAGAGCTAACCTATTCAACATACCATATTCTTAGATTATTTCACATTCTTGCAGAGAAGAGACTACTAAAAAAAATTTCGTAGATTTTGTCTATTTTCTGGGAACATTTAAAAATGTGATAATTGAGAAAAATGTGTCTGGCAACACTTACAAAAGCAATGCTTAAACATTGATCAAATGCCGCTCGTGAATTATCAAGTGTTCAGTTTGTGCCAGCTGTAAAATATGCATTAAAGCTTCTATATTCATAATTATTTTCTCACAGATATCTTTAACTAAAAATAAGTGCCGATGCTCCACATAAATTACAGTAATATCAGTAATTTGGAAAAAAAATTATCGCAGTTGTTCACACCTGTGCGCTGATGAAATCGAACAATAGCCTTGAGACAGTAATTGCATGATTCTTCTCACATCAATTTTATTATATATAGCTGATTTTTTTTTATTTCAATTTAGAGATGATATATTGGGTTTGTGTTAAGTACTATAAACTTGAATATCAAATGGAAGATGGGAAAAGATTCTTTTGACTTTGTAGCCATCTTTTTAAACTGCTTATTTCAATCGAAGATCAAATTTGTCATGGAATCTTTGGAAACGAGTTCTTGGTAGTTTAAGTTTGACAAGTTGTTGTTCGATATTGTAATGTTCTATGTATTATTGTGAAGGTCCGTCAAAGGCCATAAAAATTCGGTGTCGAAATATTCTTGTTCTTATTTAATGTTTAGTATGATTTATTTAGGTTACATTTGTAAAATATGTTTTAGTATATATATATATATATATATATATATATATATATATATATATATATATATATATATATATATATATATATATATATATATATATGTATATTATATATATATACGTATGTGTATATATACACATATACATATATCTAACCATAAAACCTAATAATAATAATAATAATAATAATAATAATAATAATAATAATAATAATAATAATAATAATAATAATAATAATGATGATGGAGTTTAACATACATAAAAAAATAAAAAACATATAAATGATTTTCTACTTCCATACACTTGTTACAGAAATTATTATTGCTTATGTGGTTAATGATTCCTTTTACTGACGTGCATGAGACAAATGAAGAGAGAGAGAGAGAGAGAGAGAGAGAGAGAGAGAGAGAGAGAGAGAGAGAGAGAGAGAGAGAGAGAGAGACTTCATACCTCAATGAAAATTTTTTTTCGAAAACATGATATGAGAGAGAGAGAGAGAGAGAGAGAGAGAGAGAGAGAGAGAGAGAGAGAGAGAGAGAGAGAGAGAGAGAGAGAGACTTCATACCTCAATGAACATTTTTTTTCGAAAACATAATATGAGAGAGAGAGAGAGAGAGAGAGAGAGAGAGAGAGAGAGAGAGAGAGAGAGAGAGAGAGAGAGAGAGAGAGAGAGATCACTTGAAAGTGGGCTCTTTCCTTTAGTTTATGAGAGTTATCCAGGGATAGTTAAATAGATAAGGGAATAGATAAATTAATTAATAGATAAATGAATTAATTAGAAGAATTTTGTTAAGAGAAAGATAGAATCATGGTATATAGCAAGACATATTAAGCATTTTCCCTAGTGCATTAATTATTCTTTAATATCTAATCATAAACAAATACATCGTGTGAATATTTTTCCATAAGAACATATGTCATTTAATAAGAGGAGAAATAAGTTTGTATTTTTCAGTTTACTATCAGTTACAGAAATAATTAAAAGCTCAGATTCCCACGAGTAGGCCTACATCAGGACTAGAATTAACTTTATATACAACATAGGCCTATACATGTTGCAGATAAGGCAGCTTTGTCCGTGCATAAGATTTTTCATGTTTTTTTTTTTTTTTTTTATTCTCCTAAAATCTCGAATCATGTTTCAAAGCTATTTTTTTTCAAGAGTAAGTTTTATTTTGATCAAAATTTGGTACACAAGTTTTCATTTTTCTTCTGCCTCGATTTGTCAATTATTCTTCAATGTTCGACCATATTTTAACTTTTTTTTTTTTTCATTTTGTATAAAAATTATGAAAGTTTCCTTAACCAGACCTCGTAAAGTTAGAAATTTTCATTTAGAAAGAAATTCTAATTAAAGAACTATAGGCTGAGTATCACATTTCTCTTATTTTGTCCTTAATTTACACGGTATGTAGATTAGCATTACGATAATAAATTTAGAAACTTAACAGAACTACACCAAATGTCATGAGTCCTTTTCTTTCCAGGAATCAACTATACCTAAAGATTTTCGTGAAAAATATAAAGCAAATATTATATTAAGCAACTTAAATTTTTAGGAATCAACTATACCTGAAGATTTTCGTGTAAAGCAAATATTATATTAAACAATTTATCTTTTTAGGAATCAACTATACCTGAAGATTTTCGTGAAAAATATAAAGCAAATATTATATTAAGCAACTTATCTTTTCAGGAATCAACTATACCTGAAGATTTTCGTGAAAAATATAAACCAAATATTATATTAAGCAACTTATCTTTTCAGGTATAAACTATACCTGAAGATTTTCGTGAAAAATATAAACCAAATATTATATTTAGCAACTTATATTTTCAGGAATCAACTATACCTGAAGATTTTCGTGAAAAAATATAAAGCAAATATTATATTAAGCAACTTATCTTCTCAGGAATCAACTATACCTGAAGATTTTCGTGAAAAATATAAAGCAAATATTATATTAAGCAACTTATCTTCTCAGGAATCAACTATACCTGAAGATTTTCGTGAAAAATATAAAGCAAATATTATATTAAGCAACTTATCTTCTCAGGAATTAACTATACCTGAAGATTTTCGTGAAAAATATAAACCAAATATTATATTAAGCAACTTATCTTTTCAGGAATCAACTATACCTGAAGATTTTCGTGAAAAATATAAACCAAATATTTTATTAAGCCACTTATCTTTTCAGGAATCAACTGTACCTGAAGATTTTCGTGAATAATATAAACCAGATATTATATTAAGCAACTTAACTTTTCAGGAATCAACTATACCTTAAGATTTTCTTGAAAAATATAAACCAAATATTATATTAAGCAACTTATCTTTTTAGGAATCAACTATACCTGAAGATTCCCGTGAAAAATATAAACCAAATATTATATTAAACAATTTATCTTTTTAGGAATCAACTATACCTGAAGATTTTCGTGAAAAATATAAACCAAATATTATATTAGACAATTTATCTTTTTAGGAATCAACTATACCTAAAGGTTTTCGTGAAAAATATAAACCAAATATATTAAGCAACTTATCTTTTCAGGTATAAACTATACCTGAAGATTTTCGTGAAAAATATAAACCAAATATCATATTAAACAATTTATCTTTTCAGGAATCAACTATACCTGAAGATTCCCGTGAAAAATATAAACCAAATATCATATTAAACAATTTATCTTTTTAGGAATCAACTATACCTGAAGATTCCCGTGAAAAATATAAACCAAATATAATATTAAACAATTTATCTTTTTAGGAATCAACTATACCTGAAGATTCCCGTGAAAAATATAAACCAAATATTATATTAAACAATTTATCTTTTTAGGAATCAACTATACCTGAACATTTTCGTGAAAAATATAAACCAAATATTATATTAGACAATTTATCTTTTTAGGAATCAACTATACCTAAAGGTTTTCGTGAAAAATATAAACCAAATATATTAAGCAACTTATCTTTTCAGGTATAAACTATACCTGAAGATTTTCGTGAAAAATATAAACCAAATATTATATCAAAAAATTTATCTTTTCAGAAATCAACTATACCTAAAGATTTTCGTGAAAAATATAAACCAAATATTATATTAAACAATTTATCTTTTCAGGAATCAACTATACCTGATGATTTTCGTGAAAAATATTAACCAAATATTATATTAAGCAACTTATCTTTTCAGGTATAAACTATACCTGAAGATTTTCGTGAAAAATATAAACCAAATACTATATTAAACAATTTATCTTTTCAGGTATCAACTATACCTGAAGATTTTCGTGAAAAATATAAAGCAAATATTATATTAAGCAACTTATCTTTCTAGAAATCAACTATACCTGAAGATTTTCGTGAAAAATATAAAGCAAATATTATATAGAGCAACTTATCTTTTCAGGAATCAACTATACCTGAAGATTTTCGTGAAAAATATAAACCAAATATTATATTAAACAATTTATCTTTTTAGGAATCAACTATACTTGAAGATTTTCGTGAAAAATATAAAGCAAATATTATATTAAGCAACTTATCTTTCTAGAAATCAACTATACCTGAAGATTTTCGTGAAAAATATAAAGCAAATATTATATTAAGCAACTTATCTTTCTAGAAATCAACTATACCTGAAGATTTTCGTGAAAAATATAAAGCAAATATTATATAGAGCAACTTATCTTTTCAGGAATCAACTATACCTGAAGATTTTCGTGAAAAATATAAACCAAATATTATATTAAACAATTTATCTTTTTAGGAATCAACTATACCTGAAGATTTTCGTGAAAAATATAAACCAAATATTATATTAAACAATTTATCTTTTCAGGAATCAACTATACCTGAAGATTTTCGTGAAAAATATAAAGCAAATATTATATTAAGCAACTTATCTTTCTAGAAATCAACTATACCTGAAGATTTTCGTGAAAAATATAAAGCAAATATTATATTAAGCAACTTATCTTTCTAGAAATCAACTATACCTGAAGATTTTCGTGAAAAATATAAAGCAAATATTATATAGAGCAACTTATCTTTTCAGGAATCAACTATACCTGAAGATTTTCGTGAAAAATATAAACCAAATATTATATTAAACAATTTATCTTTTTAGGAATCAACTATACTTGAAGATTTTCGTGAAAAATATAAAGCAAATATTATATTAAGCAACTTATCTTTCTAGAAATCAACTATACCTGAAGATTTTCGTGAAAAATATAAAGCAAATATTATATTAAGCAACTTATCTTTCTAGAAATCAACTATACCTGAAGATTTTCGTGAAAAATATAAAGCAAATATTATATAGAGCAACTTATCTTTTCAGGAATCAACTATACCTGAAGATTTTCGTGAAAAATATAAACCAAATATTATATTAAACAATTTATCTTTTTAGGAATCAACTATACCTGAAGATTTTCGTGAAAAATATAAACCAAATATTATATTAAACAATTTATCTTTTCAGGAATCAACTATACTTGAAGATTTTCGTGAAAAATATAAAGCAAATATTATATTAAGCAACTTATCTTTCTAGAAATCAACTATACCTGAAGATTTTCGTGAAAAATATAAAGCAAATATTATATTAAGCAACTTATCTTTCTAGAAATCAACTATACCTGAAGATTTTCGTGAAAAATATAAAGCAAATATTATATAGAGCAACTTATCTTTTCAGGAATCAACTATACCTGAAGATTTTCGTGAAAAATATAAACCAAATATTATATTAAACAATTTATCTTTTCAGGAATCAACTATACCTGAAGATTTTCGTGAAAAATATAAACCAAATATTATATTAAACAATTTATCTTTTCAGGAATCAACTATACCTGAAGATTTTCGTGAAAAATATAAACCAAATATTATATTAAGCAACTTATCTTTCTAGAAATCAACTATACCTGAAGATTTTCGTGAAAAATATAAACCAAATATTATATTAAACAATTTATCTTTTCAGGAATCAACTATACCTGAAGATTTTCGTGAAAAATATAAACCAAATATTATATTAAGCAATTTATCTTTCTAGAAATCAACTATACCTGAAGATTTTCGTGAAAAATATAAAAACATTTTATTAAGTAACTTTTCTTTTTCTCTGTGCAGACATGCAACCCTGGAAAACCTGGA
>NC_090750.1:70440892-70445892 GCF_036898095.1 Palaemon carinicauda
ATGAATGATTGAATTTAGCCTATCCCACCTTTAGATACTTTAACATGTAGCTGTATTTTGATTTCCAGCAATCTTTCATGCAGGGGTATGAAGAATTTTTAGATGAAAAAATAATGAATTAATTTTATTCACTATTATTTATATTGGAAGTTTTCTGATAAAAATTTGAATTGAGGAAATGCCAAGTTCCTTCATCTTCAGAAGGTTTTCAACATGTTAAAACTTTAACTTAATCCAGTAATCTTTCATGCAGGGGTATGAAGAATTTTCAGATGAAGAAAATAATGGATTTTTTTTTCTTTTACTCATTTATGATATTGGAAGTTTTTTTATGGAAATTTGAATTGAGGAAATGCCAAGTTCCTTCATCTTCAGAAGGTTTTCAACATGTTAAAACTTTAACTTAACACATTTGTATTTTTCTATGATCTGCAGATGCTGGTAGACCAGGGTCGTCTGGAGTTCATAAATGGAGGCTGGTGCATGAACGACGAAGGAGCTGGACATTACAATGCGATTATCGACCAAATGACCCTTGGACTTTCGTAAGTAATAAGATGTGAAGTTACGTTTCCTCTTATTATTAAGGGAAATTTTATTTCATGACGGTGATCTCTTTCATTTCCTTTACAGTGAGACATCGACTTGCAGCGATTGTTTTTTATGCTGAACAAGGCTATGTCGCTTTTATAGTTTATATATGAAAAATCTATTTTAATTTTATTGCCGTTCTTAAAATATTTTCTTTTAATTTTATTGCCGTTCTTAAAAATATTTTCTTTAATTTTATTGCCGTTCTTAAAATATTTTCTTTTAATTGTTAATTACTTCTCTTGTAGTTTATTGATTTTCTTGTTTCCTTTTCTCACTGAGCTATTTTCCCTCTAGGAAACCTTGGGATTATTGATTGATTGGTTGATTGATTTTGGGTTTTCTGGCATCCTGACATCAAAAATCATTGAAGTCATTTGTTATAAACGAATTATAAAAGGAAATTCAATATAAATACATATAAACTAGCAGGTCAGTATAAAAGTTAAACAACTTTCAGAAGACGTGCATCTTGCTTTTTCAATTAGGGTTGTAGCTTAGCTAATAATAATAATAATAATAATAATAATAATAATAATAATAATAATAATAATAATAATAATAATAATAATAACAATAACAATAACAATTGATTTTTTCCGTTTGAAATTCAATTTTTCTTGAAAATGGTATAAATTCCAGAATTTTATAGCCGGGAGAGTAATGAAATGAGACTACGTCAAATACACTAAAAATGACAAGGAATACCAAGGGGATTAGGAACTGAAATTGGATACTTTTATAAAAGTAGATTATACTGGTTATCGTCATACCGTCCACTTAAAACTGTACTCTGACTGAATGGCTTGCAATGTAATTATGGTAATTCCTTTAGATTGATAAATATATACAGTATGTAACCAGTAGGCCCTGCTGCTTCCTCCGGTGCCTTAGATGACCGCGGAGGTAGCAGCAGTAGGGGATTCAGCATTATGAAGCTTCATCTGTGGTGGATAATGTGGGAGGTTGGGCTGTGGCACCCTAGCAGTATCAGCTGAACTCGGTTGAGTCCCTGGTTAGGCTGGAGGAACGTAGAGAGTAGAGGTCCCCTTTTTTGTTTTGTTTCATTTGTTGATGTCGGCTACCCCCCAAAATTGGGGAAAATGCCTTTGGTATATGTATGTATGTATGTATGATGTAGCCAGTCAGGAATTTCAAGAAGAAAAAAAATAGTGCTGCTATGGTATATAAAGCGTATACCGACTATTTTAGGCATAAATATTCAGTAATAAAAGTAACTGAATCAGTTTCCAATGAAATACCAATGCATTAAGTAATATTCATCTAAATAAAAAGTCACATCAGAGCTTCTGCTCGAATATTCAAGACTTCGAAATCTCTTTCAGAAAAATAAACAACACATTTGGGAGTGGTGCAAGACCAACAATTGCTTGGCAGATTGACCCTTTCGGACACTCACGTGAGCAGGTGAGAAATTAAAAAGGTTCTCTTTGAACTTCTTGTATTTTTATTATCTAAAATTACTAAGCTTCAATTTTGATTTATCAGGTTTTTTTTCATTTTTGTTTACTGCATCCTATATGTAGCTATATTTCCTGTTTACTCTATTCTTGAAAGCTTTATGAGAAAATATTATAAAAAAAAAAAAAAAAAGATAAGCAGCGAACGCTACCAAGATAACCGGAAGCACGGGTGATATGTTCTTGATTTTAACCCTTTCACCCCCAAAGGACGTACCGGTACGTTCTTACAAAACACTGTTAATTACATGTTTTTACATATTTTTTATAATTTCATGAGAAACTTCAGGCATTTTCTAGGACAAAAATTAAGCCTGTCAGAGCAATTTAAATAAAATATACAGCAAAATGTGCTCGAAATTTAACCTTATGATGGGGGTAAAAGGGTTAATTTGTGGTAGCCAATTGGAAACGTCCCTACTTGGTGTGATCTGTTGGACTGGTGTTCGAGACTCACTCAAGCTCAGTTTCTTGAAGTGACTGCAATTCCTCACCATCCTCGTGAGCTAAGGATGTGGGGTTTTAGGGGAGCCAATAGGTCTACCTGTTGGGTCATTTGCAGTCATTGCCTGGCCCTCCTTGATCCTACTTAGAGTGAAGAGGAGCTTGGGCGCTGATCATATGTACAGTTTTATTCCAGCTGTTACCAAGTTGTGGAATAATCTTCCTAATCGGGTAGTTGAATCAGTAGAACTTCAAAAGTTCAAAGTTGGAGCAAATAGTTTTTTGTTGACCAGGCGGACATGAGTCTTTTTATAGTTTATTTATGACATATTTGTTTTTGATGTTGTTAATAGTTTATATATGACATGTCTGTTTTGACGGTGTTACTTTTTTTAGAATGATTTATTGTTAATTTGTTCTCTTCATTTATTTTTTTCCTTATTTCCTTTCCTCACTGGGTTATTTTTCCCTGTTGGAGCCCCTGGGCTTATAGGATCTTGCTTTTCCAACTAGGGTTGTAGCTTGGATAGTAATAATAATAATAATAATATGTGGTCAATATCTAGGGCATTGTCACGGTCCCTTACCTCTGTCATTCATGAGCGACCTTTGAATCATACTCATGCACATCAAGTGCAAATTTTCATTCCTGTTTTTTCCATTAATTACGTTGTTTGTCAAGGCATTTCTTATTCTTTCCAAATATGCAAAGAAATGTTAGGATAAACGTACATTCCTACAACAAATTCATAATCTTATTCTACTCTCGTCAAACTCAATATTCGTCTCCGCACACAAGTATCCTTCCCTTGGTGCGTGTTGAGCTTTGGGAATCTTGCTAACTACTTCAATTGGCTCTATTCACTATCCCGTAACTACTATTTGGAGTGAATCATCTTTCAAGGGGACACGGCTGTATTGCACCTGGGCAGATGAAGGAGTGATGCCTGCCTTGGAAATAAAATGCTCATTGATTTGTAGTGATGCGAGGTATCTTGAGCGAAGGAAAACTAAAATTTGTATAAAATTGTACGGTACATTATATCGGAAAGAATAATTGACCACGAAATATCAGGTACCACTTGTAATGATACTTTTGATAAGGCAAAACATAACATATGAAATGGAAAAATAACTCTTCGCATTCTTTTACCTTTAAGTCGTAAATTGTATTATTTTCGTGAGATCGCCCATTGCATTTTTCATATTTCTATTTCATTTTCATTTTTAAGGTCAAAATACAGCCGGCCTAGGAGTTGTGATTTTTACTTCTAATCGCTTCAATAACATATGGACATTTAATCTTCTAATATTCTTCCGAAACCAGTTATTTATAACCATCCCAGTCATGAAGTATTCAAATCAAGCATTTTAAGGGCATTTCTTACGTCTTAATTTCTTCTCAAAGTGACTATGTGTCGTTGAACACACTCCCTGGTCCTTGCTTGGGTGGAGAGGAGGCCTCTGTCCCGTTAGCCAGGGTATAGATGCCACCGTCCCTTGCCTCTGCTATTCATGATTACTCTTTAATCCTTTAAGCCTTTACCCTGGGAAATGTTTGTTGTGGAAATGAAAAATAAAACTTATGTAATATGAATTAGTGGGCTATTTAGCTTGACCTTGAAGTATCCTAACCAAGAACAAATAGTAAATTTGGTGAAAGGGCTTTTAGCTACTGTGCGCCTAGACACTATAATAAACTGCCAACTGAAATGAAGGACCTAAAGGGAGCAATTGAATTTAAGAAGAAACTAAAGACATTACATTTCACAAGATCATATGATTTGGAAGATGCTACAATCAAACAATTGTATAAGTTATAATGAAAATGTTTCGTTAGATGATTAATATGGACCCGCCCGAGAAGTAGTTCACTCGACTTCAGTGGAGGGTTGGATTTAAACCCAAAACAAGTAACAAGTAAGTATCGCGTGACTTTTCTTGTTTCAGGCAAGCTTGTTCGCCCAGATGGGATTCGAAGGCTTATTTTTCGGTCGCCTGGATCACGACGATAAAAGCACACGATGGGATGCCAAAAGGTTGGAAATGGTCTGGGAAGCGAGTGCTAATCTCGGTGAGTTTTATCGTTTAGCAAAAGGAAATGATTATTTTATATCCCTAATCTATTGGAGCTTTCGTGACATGTTTTGATTTATATAGTTGTTTTGTTTCACATATTAATAAGGACCTTTTGATAGCAAAAGGGAATAATGATTTTATATTCCAATCTATTGGAGCTTTCGTGACATGTTTTGATTTACATAGCTGTTTTGTTTTATATGGTAAAAAGGACTTTTTGGTCATTGACATTACTTTAGAATTTTACCTTTT
The DNA here is from genome assembly GCF_036898095.1 of Palaemon carinicauda. NCBI lineage: Eukaryota > Metazoa > Arthropoda > Malacostraca > Decapoda > Palaemonidae > Palaemon > Palaemon carinicauda. Next base: position 70,445,740 of record NC_090750.1, read on the forward strand.
TCGTGTGATGAAACATACAATGGATAGTTTATATAAATGACAAAGATTACTTGCACGCTGCACCAATTTCCTATCAAGTTTTAAGCTTCAAATATATTGTTTGTTTTATTATTGCATCATTCAAGTGTGTTCAACGACATATATCGTCACCCC
>NC_090750.1:70453392-70458392 GCF_036898095.1 Palaemon carinicauda
TTAGAATTCATTCACTGATTACATTAAAATATTACCACGAAGACCTCAAATATCAAGTTACATAGGCCACTTAATAACGAATTAGATTTACGTCGAGATAAGTGACTGCATTTTCTTTTAGTTATTTTTCCCTGTTCTCTCACTTAAAATACCCTAATAAAAATATATAAACTTAGCTTTAGAAGTCTTGATATAGGAAAAGAGCACGTTTTTTTCTCTTACAATTCTTTTCTCCAGGTATGTGAATGCTCGCCAGCAAAATGGTTCCAATGTGAATGTGTTCTACTCAACACCTTCGTGTTATCTTGACGCCCTGAACAAGGCCAATTTGTCGTGGCCCACCAAAACAGACGATTTCTTCCCTTATGCATCAAATAACCATTCTTATTGGACTGGCTACTTTACCTCCAGACCAACCCTGAAGGGATTCGTCAGAGAGACTAACACCTTTTTACAGGTGAATATTTTAGCGCACTTTTATCTTCTTGGTAATATATTAGACTGTTTGACTTAAAGACTTTTTCAGTCTGGAAATGTACGCCCAAACCTCCCATTTTATGAATATCCATTTTTTCTTAAATTTTGTTTAATGATTAATAGTCTGCGAAAGCTGGAACCATCATAATACATTAGTTCTAATTACTACATAATTAATTTGCTTCTTAATGACTGCTTTGTGCGATAAATATTGCATTTTTATAACTTAAAATGAACATAAGGCCTGGCCATTATATACTAGATTCTTCTCTGTTCATCCAAGAAACATGTCAGAGGCCGTATCTTAAATCCTACGTCCAAACTAGCCCACTAAATCTATTTCCATTTACCCAGGCCGTGAAGCAATTATCATCTCTCCTGGGCCTGGGCATTGATCCTCGACTCGAGATTCTTAAAAAAGCGATGGCAGTTCTGCAACATCACGATGCTATAACTGGTACTGCAAAACAGGCTGTCACTAACGATTACTATTTAAGATTAGCTGAGGGAGTAACGGAGTCCTTTGGTTTGATGGCGGAAGCATACAGGTAAGACAATGGTTGCATTGGTCTAAAGCAGTGGTTCCCAACCTTTCTTCTGTCATTTCCCCCCTGCACCCAGTTCAACCATCCAGATTTCCCCCTTCATGCCCCGCCCAGCCCTCATGCCCACTCACCTGCCTCAGAAATGGGCATGACACTCCAATTCTCCCCTTGAATATCATGTCAGTGAGAACTGATATGATCATATCACAATTGAATGGCTAACAACAAATTGCCGCACGTACTATGAGGACATTTTCCGCTTGTTTTAGTTAGTAGGTAGTGTAATTATTTCCCCCTTGGAAGCTTCAAAGTTCCCCCGGGGGAAATTTCCCCCAGGTTGGGAACCATTGGTCTAAAGAATAGAGAAATAGGTCACTGAATCGTGATTAAATCTTTAATGTTGAAAATTTATTTCTGGACTCTTCAATACCTGGAATTATTTAACGTTAACTGTGGCCAGTACTATTCCTACTCACATCAAAGGCTCGATAGCTTGTAGTGACCCAGTGCTTGAAGTTTTAGCCAATATTTCACATATCCAATTCTATAAATTAATGGCAAATTAATAAACTTTTCAGAAAGCTTCAACCGGCCGTTCCTGAAGCAGAGGCCACAGTAACTCCAGTTTATTGTCCTCTGCTAAACGAGTCGTCTTGCCCCTTATCAGAAACTTCGTCTTCCTTTGTAATAACTGTATACAATCCTCTTGGAAAACCCTGGGAGAAATATCATGTGAGGGTTCCTGTTCCAAAGGATATTGCTTACAAGGTTACAGATTTTCAAGGTTAGTTTGATATATGATTTTTTTTTTATTGCATAGGGTGAATGTACTCTTGAACCATATCATTTTGGGGTTTGGTTGGTTGGGGGAAACGATAATCGTATGATAGTTGAAAAGTAACAGAGAGACGATCTGAACGGATGCAAGCACTCTTATTATTAAAAAAATAAAAATTGAGAGACCCTATTTTCAAAAAAAAAAAAAAAAAAACCTAATGGTTAAAGATATGAGTGGTTGGAAGTAGCCTGTAGCTAGAAATATTTTTTTCAAGTAGGCAGAGGAAGGGACAGAGAGACGATCTGAACGGATGCAAGCACCCATATTATTAAAAAAAAATAAAAATTGAGGGACCCTATTCTTTTATGTAATAGTTATACGCAATAAAGGCTGTTTTATCCAAAAGAAATAGAAATATTCAGTTTCAGGAACATAACAAAACATAAAACATACGAAAATATTTGAAAGACGTTAATTACGGTAATTACATGCCATTATGTTTAATTGATTGAGTATATTTAATGCAAAATATTGCTGTTGCAATGCAGGATGCTGTAATATGAAAATCTCAAGTAATGAAGCATTTTAATTACGTCATTTTGTTATAATTATAGTGATCTAATTACAAAAGTTTTAAAATTTCAGTGTATTAATTCATTAAAATACCATCATAAAAGTTTTCTGCTCCCGAAATTACTCTTGATATCAAGCGTCATGGGACTGATTTCAAGCCAGGAATTACAGACGGACAGCCGGGAGAGAATTGACAATTTTGTGCTAGTCCCCTATGGGCGCGGGAGCATTGCAACAATTAGAATTGCGGCAACGTATCCCTGCATGTCATAAGAGGTGACTAAAAGGGACGGGGTCAGGGAGGTGGACTGGGAATCCCTCTCCTGGATAGTTACTTCCTGAGAGATATAAAAAATATGAAGCCTCATTGTGGTGGAAAACGGGGGAGGGTGGTGTACCAACCGTGTGTCACACAACTGTACATAATTCCTTTTGTATATATTATGCTTGTATCTTCGCTCTTCCCTCGCACTAAAACGAACAAGAATTTTCATGTTCAAATATTGACAATGTTACAGAGGAGAAAAACGAACATGATAATTAATGTCTGCTTTTCTCCTCTGTAACATTGTCAATATTTGAACATGAAAATTCTTCTTCTTTTAGTGCGAGGGAAGAGCGAAGATACAAGCATAATATATACAAAAGGAATTATGTACAATTGTGTGACACACGGTTGGTACAGTGGACTGTGGTACCCTAGCAGTACCAACCAAACTCGGCCGAGTCCCTTGTCAGGCAAAGAGGAACGTTGAGAACCCCCCCCCCCCCCTTTTTTTTTTATGTCCGCTACTTACTAAAAATGGGTGAATTGCCATGGTAGATAGATGTGTTAGCCTTAACCGGTTGAATTTATATTTATTTTAAACCCATTGGAATCTTTTCATGAAGTTTCCATTTGTATTTTTGATTAATCAAAGTATCAAATGTCACATAGAAAAAAATACTGTGTGAATTCCTCGTTGAGTGTTTGTACAAAACATAACTATCTAGATTTCTCATTAATGAAGTGGTCTCCTTTGAGTTCTGGTTTCCCTACCCAGCATTGTAAAAGCTAGTGCAGTTTGGAAATTTTACTTTTATACCATAATCCATTTTCCTACTACGAATCCTTTGAAGACATTAATTGAGTAACTGAATATAAAATTATATTATGGCATATTCAGGTCTTCTAATCTTATTCTAATCAATGTTTTAAAACTTGTTTGTCGTAATTTTCGTAGATATTGGACAAATTATCTCATGAATATCCAGTCTAAGGACCTTGGATTTGACGAAGTTCCTATTCTGTTAATGGAAAAAAAAAGAAAAAACAATTATTGGAACAAAAATTTACTCTAAACATCACTACGTACTCCAAAGCGTAGGAAAGGAAAGTACTGTATGATGCATGAAATATGAAGTGAACAAAGTATTTGTATTCTCATTTGCTTATCTGGGATGCTACAGAATAACTTGATCTTAATTTCTCGTTTCTTGTCTCTCATTGAAGGAAATGCCGTTGTTTCCCAACTGGTTCCCATCCCCGAAAGTGTTTTAGGACTTCCCGGTCGGAGCTCAACAGCAGAATTCGAGCTAGTTTTCGTAGCAGATATGATACCACCCTTGGGTTTCACTCAGTTCTACGTGCAAAGAACATCCAATCACTTGTTCCACAAAATGCAGCAGTCAAAGATCACTGTACCCATAGAAGAAGAAGAATTTACCGTCAAATTTAAGGTAGGTTTGGAAGTTTCCTGTTGTGACGTCAATCAAAGTTGAAGAAACGTCACCATTTGATCTAGGGGCTAGACGCACCGTCAAAAAGCCCCTTTCCGGAGAGAAGCTCCGGGCAATCTAAAGAAGAGAAAGTCACCATTTGATATCAAAATGAGATGATAGATCAAAATCCTATCAGAAAATTTCTCCAGAGACTAACTTTTTAGTAAAAAAAAATCTGGATGAGCTACCATTAAAGTCCTAGTTAAGTCATAAATGCTACGATACACGGACCTTATCTCTTATTAGATACAAGGATACAATGCATATAAAATTAACTTAGATTTATTTCAGTAATTGAATAGTAAATAAACCCGTTAGGATTTATAGAAATATTTACTAGCTCAATATACTTATATTGTATATATTAGCTATCTCTACCGTAGATAGAATACAAGTTTTAATCGTTCGGTTTTATTAACTTATTTCAGCAAGGTCTAGTGCTAATGTTTGACAGAACAACGCATCTTTTGGATGCCATCGGAGTTCCGGAAGGAGGAGAAATGAAGACACTTAAGGTAATGATATGACTTTTGTCATGCTGCAAAGTTGGGTTTAGAATATGTCAAATTTACATTTTTGTTTTGTTAAATGATAAATTCAATTCGAAAAGAAACCGCAAGCGTCGAAATCAGAAATCATCATAATGGAAAATGTGAAGCTAGCAACCTAGTAGATGCATATAGAAATAATGCAACGCGAAGTATTAGAACTTGGTTGGACACATAATTTTTATTTGAATCATATTAACTACTTACTTTTACGGGTTTATTTCTCGCCCTCTATCAGACACTAAAGGTCTGTTCAGGCGGGCCTTGGTGTGTGAAAAAATAATTTCTTTCCAGTTAATATTTTGCTCTGTATCGTTA
>NC_090750.1:70463392-70465892 GCF_036898095.1 Palaemon carinicauda
TGTATGCTTGCAAAACACGCAGACGATGTTGTTTGGAAGCATACTCTAATTTGTTCAGTCCATTTTAGAGCAGAGGACTATGTTGATGACATGAAGTACCAACTCCTGGGAATTGAACCCCCCCCCCCCCAAAAAAAAAAAAAAAGTGCAGTGAATGAAGAGGCTGTCAACCCCCCCCCCTCTTTTTTTCACCTATTGGTAAGTTTCAAGTTGAGCAATTTGCCGTAACCCCGCATGATACATTTCTTCCCTTCGCTCTATTTTCCTAAAATATTTTACCGTCTGTGACACCTACTGTAAATTACGACTATCAAATTATAGTTCTCTACTGTTGTCTTTAAGGGGGGTGCCAAACCTAAAGTAGGAAAAAAATCGGCAAAAAAGAAGAATTTGATATTTTGAAACTTTCGTGGATTATGGTAAATATGATTCCAAATATTGTGTCAGCGCGATATAATGAAATAACAGCGCTGTGACGTCATATATAAAAAGTAAAGAAAAAAAATTCTAAAAATATCCTACAGGCTTTATTAATTGTGCTACAGATACGAAATTTGTCACGGATGTACTTTAACCATAATAGAAATATCAGAACATTTTTTTTTTTTTTTGGTTATTTCCCTAAATACTGTATAATGAAATATTATGTCACGAAAATCTAGGATTTTTTTTTTTAATTCCAAATGACAAGGTCAAATTTCAGTTTGCCAAAAAAAATATTTCCTTTATATACTACGACTAATATCAACATCCATGAGAAGTTTCAAGCAAATATGTGAAAAACTTGATTTTTTAGAAAAAAAAAAATTGGCTACGGACGTTTAAAGTTCGGATATACTTGTAACATACTTATACCTTTATTGAAACTTTTAATTTCCCAGCATAAAACTCTTCTTCAACACATAATGATACTGCGGGCAGCTAATCAATCATTTTGAAAAATATTTATAACAAAAGCGAGAATTGAATACAAGCTACTCTTACTAACGTTTAAGATACTGAACCAAAATATCTAAAAGAATGCCTGAATAAACTAGAACTAGAAACAAATGTTAACACAAGACACATGAGTGACAAACATAGGCTATCTGAACCAAGAACAAATAGTAAATTTGGTGAAAGGGCTTTTAGCTACTGTGCGCCTAGACATTATAATAAACTGCCAACTGAAATGAAGGACCTAAAGGGAGCAATTGAATTTAAGAAGAAACTAAAGACATTACTTTTCACAAGATCATATGATTTGGAAGATGTTACAACCAAAGAATTGTATAAGTTATAATGAAAATGTTTCGTTAGATGATTAATATGGACTCTACTCGACTTAAGTGGTGGGCTGGATTTAAACCCAAAACAAGTAAACAAGTAATTATGGGCTCTAACTTACCATGAGGTTGTTTCTAGGCACCACTGTAATTTTCGTCTTGATTTCCTTCTTGCACCTTTGCCGGCAAATTGCTTTACTGCTGAGGTGTCCTCAAAGCATCAAATCATTGGAGTTTTTTTTTTTTTTTTTTTTTTTTTTAATCCAGTAGTGAGTGCCTTCCTTTTCCTCAATGGCACTCCTCGCCAAAAACCAAATGGCACTAAGGAAGTTGTGCCCTTCCGGGACAGTAAGTCTCTCTCTCTCTCTCTCTCTCTCTCTCTCTCCTCTCTCTCTCTCTCTCTCTCTCTCTCTCTCTCTCTCTCTCTCTCTCTCTCTCTCTCTTCAGCAATAGTACTTTCTTTTCCTGAAATGAACTTATTTTTCCCATTTTTGCTCTTCTTTATTGCCTTCTTTCCTTATAGCCTCACAAATTCTTTTTTATCACGTTTTTTTTCCGAAACTTTTCTTGCTTCCTTGCAGAACTTCCCTGTGACTGTCTGAACTTGCCGGATTCCATGGTTAAATTTTTACCACTGCACTGTATATGCCAAAAAGAAACATAAAAATGGACAAAGTAAGCGTAATTAACAATAAATAACAGATCACTTCAGGAGCAAAACTACAGCAACCGTTCTTCCGGGAAATCGATTTGCTACTACTTTCCCTGGCTGTATTTGGTTATTGTATGGTGGACTTTGGTCAATTAGTGGTTCTACCAAGAGAAAAAACAAATGTCAAAAACCACCAGATATATAAGACATACTGACATGACCAGCAATTGTATATATGTAAAAAAAAAATACAATATTTATAACCGAGTTGCATACATTCCAAAGCGTCACGACCACTTTTTAAAGGGTTACAAACTTACAACACCTCTAAAAGTTATTATAAGCGCTAAAAAAAGATTTTCCACACTATTTTTTATTGTTAAAAGGTTGGAAATAACTCGTTTTGAAATGTAAATTTTCAACGTCATCAGCATAGTCCTCTGCTTTAAAATGGACTGACTAAATTGAATTATGCTTCCAGTTAACATCGTCTGCGCGTTTTCAAGTACACACCATTTCTTCGTTTTTTCTTCTTTTGGGAAACTAAAATATCGAATACCCAACCACATTAATGGTATTTTTT
>NC_090750.1:70470892-70480892 GCF_036898095.1 Palaemon carinicauda
GAAATTCTGTTCTTATAAACTGTGTATTTTTGCTTAATTCTTGTTTGAATAACACGATCTTCCTAATACACATCACTATTGTTATACTTAGTATAGAGTTGTTCCAAATTTCCCAGCTTTTAAGTGTGCTCTCTATTTTAGTTATTAAAATCTCATGCATTGAAGTGTTACTGATATGAAATATGCATTGGGAAAAAAATAGGCACTAAAATGAAAGTTTTCCAAGAAATCCCTTTGGGCCTTTGAAATGTTCAAAAAAGAAAAAAAATAGTGCTGTCAAGTATAAAAAAAAAATATATATATACAGTGTGCTGTCAAGTATTCCAAATTCTGCAATGACTGTTCCAGCTCCACTGAAGACATTGCCTATTTCAAACATTGAAAGGTTTGTTTACATGTAGGAACAAATATTCAATTAAAATCTTATTTTTTTTCACCAACTGCCTGCTCCCCAACTACTCTTTTACTTCACAAACTGCAATGGAATTAGTATAAAGTAGAAATCAGAATGTTCTGGGTTCCATATGCTTGCCTAACCTAGAGGAAAACCCAGCATTTTTGCACTAAAAGCAAAATTATGACATTGGACAGAGATAAAAGATGGCTATGTAAAAGCAAACAAATAGGCTAGTATTTGAAACTAGTTAATGAAAAAAAAATATGCAATACAAAATCTTGTTTCTTTTACCCAAAGTGTCTACTTCCCGACTGGTACGTTCTTATCTATTTGGCTTCAAACTACAAAAGAGTTGATCCTTTTCTCAATGGAAGAGAAGTTGGGAGAAGGTTGTTTTTTCCCGTTTGTTTGTTTGTGAACAACTTCATGGCACAATTTAACTCAGGGTAGTGAAACTTTCAGGGATCAATTGTTCACTTTAACAGATCAATTGTTATGTTGAGACATGGAAGTGATTCAATTTTGAAAGTACTAAGTAAAAGGTCCAGTCGAGCAAAAGGTCGACTGAATTAACCCTAACCTTAATACCAAATTTGCAAACGGTTGTCACAAAGATTTCAAATACACCTACAATCTAAATTGATTCTGGGAAAGGCAAGATGGTTTAGAGAGAGGCTGCGTGTCAGATCTACACTCTCAGAGTGCTTTTCTAGTTTCAGATGTCTCACCCCTCAGTCCTGCTCAAGTGGCCTACACCACAATTCAAATTTTCTATGTCTGTAAATAGAAATCCCTGATTAGCTTATATATAAAACAATGCTTTTTCCTTCCTCTTGACAAACCTTAATATTAAGGAGATACTAACTTGGGCAAGTGAAGGATAGATTATTAACCTTATAACTCCTCCGTAACTTTAATCTGCCAAAGTACAGAGTTTTTTCCAGAAAAAATATAGTTCTTCAGCTAATATATTGAAAAAAGAAAGAAGAAAAACAGGCCCGATTCAGCTGTAGATGTTCCAAAATGTATAAACCACAATTATAGAAAGGACACTTATTCATAGACTAAAATTATTTACATATAATTTATGAAACTTTTGAAAAAATATTTACATGAATGAAAAGTTATTTGGACTAATATTAGCCCATCATACCTGTTTTTAAGTTATCTTATAATACTTGAATTTCTTATTCTTAACTGACAAAAATTCAAGCTCAAGGAAAAATACAAAATCCTTAGGTATTTCAAGGTCTAATGAATAGAAATCCTTAAAAATACTATGTAGGATATAATTTAAACATTTCACAATACAGAACTAAGATTACAACTTTGATATTAATTCCTATGGAGCACAAAGTTCACGTAGTTATATTACGTACAATGTAATCTGAAATTCTATTTTTCCCCCTGAGACCAAAACAAAATTCCTGGATAGACTAAAATTCATAACTTTTTCTATTTAACAACAGACCCAAATCTGGAAATGGTATTCATTCTTCTTCAAGCTGTTCAAGGGCAGCTTTAGCTGCTTTCCTCTTGGCACGCTCTAATAAACGGCGCTCGCGTTCATGTTCTTTCATTCTCAAGACGTAACTGAAACAAAAAATAATGTATATGCATAAAAAAATGAAAAATCACAAGTTTTTAAAGAGATTTGTATTTACCCTAACTATACAAACCTGAGTCCTATAACAGGAGAATGACTTCAGCTAAGGTGGAACTGACGATAAACTTTTAACACAGCAGTGATAGCTATTGGTGGGCTGCCAGGTAAGCACCACCCACCCAACAGTTAACTAGATACTCACTTTTGACCTTCGGGGAACTTGAGGCGGGAAGTGTAATTTAAAGGACTTGGGGTTCATGTAGTTAAGAAATATAAATATTACTCAAAAATATTTGTTTATTTGTTCCTATATTAACACAAACCATTGTTTTTTAATAGGGCACTCATCCTTGGGTGTAAGTCCCTATGAACCCAAATCTAACTGGTTAAACTTTCCCAGGAAAAGTTAAAAGCACCTGGTCCTGTTTAGGGACAAAGGTGACAACTCCTGACAACCTTCTAATGGCCAGTGCATGGAGAAGTTACTGGTTTTTGGTTAGGATCATACCAAGTAGAATTGGTAAGTGGTTACAAAACCTATATTCTTGATCAGGATATGTTGTCTGAATGTACACTCATTATAAGAAATGAGTTTACATACAAGTCATCCATTATCCCCCTCAACTGGGAGGATGGGATAGAAACGTCTTAAATGTTGTCTGAAAAAAAAAAAGGTTGCACCGTTATAATGCTGACATGCATCTAGTATCCTGTCCAGCATACAATGGCCCTAACTTGTGCACCCCAAGTATACTCACAAAGGTAGCGGGATGTGAAAGATGTCTAGCATTACCAGACTCTGCACCACTGACAGGTTCCTCCTGAAAGCTAAATAGAGCTGATACCACTGACTTTGTTAGCCCTTGCCCATAAAAGTCCTTCAATCCCCTACTTGGATGAAGGATAGACTCGTCTGATAGACACATGAAGCCAGAACTAAACAGTATTTTTCAGTATTTTTGGATATCTTTTTCTTGGTCCTACTGGTGCTTATAAAGTCTGGTGCGCAGGCCTGAAGTGCTGAGTCCTCTCGAGATAGTGTCATACAGCTCTCACTGTATTGAGAAGCAAGTCATCCTGATTCCCACTGGATACCTCCTTGAGAGTGTAGATGGAGAAAGACCTGAACCTGATACTGTGGACTGCTGGCTTCTGGGTCCTGGCCACAAACTCAGGCACAATGCTGAAGAAGACCTTCCATCCCTCAAAATGACTAGTTGACATATGAGATGCCATGCAGCTTGCTAGCTCACTTTGCTGATGCCAAGGTTAAAAGTTTAAAGGTCGTTCATAAATGGCAGAGGCAAGGGATGGTGACATTGCCCTAGCAAGCGGAACATGCCCTAGAGACTGACCATATATTATATGATCAGCGCCCAAGCCCCCTCTCTACCCAAGCTAGGACCAAGGAGGCCAGGCAATGGCTGCTGATGACTCAACAGATAGACCTATAGGCTCCCCCAAACCCGCCAACCTTAGCTCTCAAGGATGGTAAGGTTGTAGAATCTAAAGGCACTAACGATTCTGAGTGTTACTCAAACCCCCTTCTGGCAAACACCAGGCAGAAATGTTACCAATCATGCCACAACAACCCAGAAAAACAGTCAAGTGTCTGAGCCTAATCTGACACTAATTTAAAAAGCTACTATGGGGCATGGTAAGAGACTGAGAATTCAGTTTACACAACACTCAGGAGGCCTGAGATCCCGGGGTTTGCAGGCCTGCTTGAAGCTCTCATGAGCACACACAAATCTAACCCCTTCAGTTGAAACATTCGTCTCAATGCTGAACAATAGCCTTTCACAGCAGAGATCTCCTGTGCAGTACCATTTCCTCGGAGCATATGCTGGATAGTCTACACTCATGAAGAGCAAGGAACTCCATTGAGTGATTATACCTCTGCAAGTGGAGCTGACAGAGAAGAGTGGGCCATAAGAGAAGTTCTCTTGGCACCTTGACCAGAAGTGTCCGTAGATCTCAGTACCATTTGATATGCGGCCACCTGGAAGCCACCAGGGACATCCTGAGACCCAAGAAAGTCAACATGTTGTTGATTAATGAGCAAATCAGGCAGAAGAGCAGAAAGGCATACATGTGCAGGTTTTATTAAGGGTGTTGGTAAGCGTCCTCAGACTTAACACATAGGTCTGGAATTGGGGAGCACAACACTGAGTTTCCTGTTCAGCTGTGTGGCGAACAGGTCAATTGCCGGTGATCCTCAGACAGCAAGAATCCTTTCCACTACATAAGGATGTAGGGACCCTGGAAATTTAGCATGTCTGCTAGAACATTACTCTTGGCCAGAATGAGCCTTGCTCACAGGTCTACAGCAATGTCTACTACCCTGATGTGTACTGTACCTGCTTTGTCAACTCACAAATACTAAATAAGACACTCCCTCCTTGCTTTTTGATGAATGCTATGAACTTAGTGTTGTAGCTTATCAACAATACTGAGTGCTCTATCAAACTCTGTTGGATAGCTTGCAATGTTAGTAGTGCTGCTTGCATTTCCAACAGATTGATATGCAAGTGGTTTTCTTCCATGAACCATATCCACGGGGCGGTCAGGTTCCTCAGGTGCACACTCCACCCCTCCTTGGATACGTCTGTGAACAGCAGCCTTTTTGGAGGTATGGAGTCAAGCAGAGCTTCCCTGGTGAGGTTTTTGTCCTTCAGCCACCAAACCAGACAGTCTAGCACTTCCTGCTCTACTGAAACCCAATGGTAATGAAGAATGCTGGCTGCTGACCAGTGGTGCTTCTGACAGCACTGGAAAGATCGATGGTGGGGATGCCTATGCGGGACAAGCTACACCAACGATGAAAGATATTCCAGAAGACGTTACTAGTGTTGAGCTGGAAATTTTTGATTGAAGATATTACCAGTGTTGAGCTGGAAGTTCTTGATTGTGCATGAATGGGTGCACTGCCTCCCTGAGTCTGCTGTTACGATCATCAGATGACAAGACTCAATGCAGCCATGTTTATCAGCATACACAATTACTTCATCCTCTGCTTAGGTGAGATACTGGACTTTTCCTGATTGATCATAAACCCCAGGTCATGGGCTCGTGGCCAAATTAAAATGACTTTCTCAATTCTTGGGCACCTGTCTCATGGAGGAGAGAATCAGTCAATTTTTTCATATAACTACAGAGATGAATCCTGATAGTTAGGGGCCAAAAAGAAACAAGTGTGAACACTTGGGGAGTTGTAGATAATCCATACCACAGAGCTTTGAACTGGTACACTATTCACCATATGACGAAGGAGATATACTTTCTGTAAGACCAGTGACTGAATATCTAGAAGTACGCATCATCTATTTCCATGAAAAGCATGGAGTCTTCTTTTCTGATAACGGACCATAACATGCTTGCGGTTTCGGTCTTGATCAACAGAGAGGGGTCGTTGACTGGTCTCCGAAGTTGACTTTTCCACCATGAGACGTCAACTGTAGAGTGACATTTAGCGTGCTCTTCTCCTTCTCTTTTACCTTTAACGCTAGGGCCAGAGATTTCTGCAATTTCAGAGGGTAGGTCTGGAACGTCTGTGTAAGAGACGGGAGGATGAGAGTTGGTAAGAGGTAGGTGGTTACACATCTCAGAGAACCTCCATCACCCAGCTCTCTGCTCCATGTTTCTGCCACAAAGTCCAATGACTTAACAGGTTCCCTCTCTCAATTGTTGCAGCTGGAGGAACCACCCTTCCTGGACTGGCCAGGCAGGGGTGAAAAGGTGGAGCATTATCCAAGCCTTTTTTGGAAAAGGAAGGGGTTGGAGGTGCAGACTGGGCTCAGCAGGTCTCGGTAGACTTCTCCAGCACTGATTTCAAAAGTGAGATGGGGGCTCAAAACGGTTGCTGTTGTTACCTTTGAAAGCCTAGGCGCTTACAGGTAACTTTACACTGGATAAGGAGTTATGGTTCACCTTCTCCATCGTAACCTCCATATCCTTCTGTGGGAAAATAGCTGGAGTCTCCAGTACTGGGGGAGTTCCTTAAGGACAGGGGCTCTTCTTATTCCACCTGCCTGGCAAAGCATCCATCATCTTCAGGACCCAGTTGGCCAATGGTTTCCTGACTAGTGTACCCAGAAGTTCAAAACATTCACACCTGAAAGGACAAAGTCAGTGTACTTTTTCTGTATATTGGGATTTGCCAATTCCTTGGTCATGGCAAAGTAGGTGACTGGCCTCTGATCAGGGGTAGATCCAGGAGGTTATTTAAAAGGTAACCATGGAAGCAGCATCCATGGCAACAGATTCAAGTGCTGAGAACAATGTGCCCTTATGTTTAAATCTTTCCATCAGGATCCCTTTGTCAGTGCAGCCACTGCTGAATCGATGGCCAGAAGAGACAGATCTGTGTCCTCTGGCTCTGAGAACTTTCATTGTTGAGAGACTGCGGGAGGCAACATCTTGCTGTACTGGCTGGAGTGTAGGGAATTCCTGGGACCAGGGTATCTGGGAATTAACCCAATCCAAGGACCACCGTTCCTCAACAGGAGCCATGGCAGGTCATTGTACACATGAATAAGAGCAAGGACCTTGAAGAATGTAGACCTAAGACTCGAGATGCTCGGCTTCCGCCGGCAATAGACCGGAATTGGGTGACATTGGGTCGATGATAACCAGAAATTCCTACCTCTCAAGAGTAGGGGTGGTCTCGATGTGTACCTCGGTAGCAACTTCTTTCTTCTTTAGAGTATTCCCGAACTGGACTGAGCAAGGAATCAGGGTGATTCCCTTCAAAGGATTTAAGGAGGACAGATTGATGATGAGATTACTGTACAGTTAGAATCAAAAGAACGCCGACACTCAGGGGAAATCTTTCGTCAGATGTCTCTAGTGTTCCCATGACAAAACGGACAAGGAGTTGCTCTTCTTACAACTTCTACGAAATGGGCGGAGCATTCTCAAACCTTAGCGAATCAGAGAGTAAAGGGCCGTCTTTGTTAGCAAAAGTATACAAATGTTACAAATCGAGTTGCCATATTTCAATTCTGTATAATCATTTGACGTCTCAACTTTTCAATACAAATACAAAACACACACACACACACACACACACACACACACACACACACACACACACACACATATATATATATATATATATATATATATATATATATACATGTGTATATATATATATATATATATATATATATATATATATATATATATATATTATATATATATATATATATATTTATATATATATATATATATATATATATATATATATATATATATATACATGTATATATATATATATATATATATATATATATATATATATATATATATATATATATATATATATATATATATATATATATATATACTATAATTTTTCAATTGCTACTTTTTTCGTAAGAGGGACCAAATAGACACTT
Organism: Palaemon carinicauda; assembly: GCF_036898095.1. NCBI lineage: Eukaryota > Metazoa > Arthropoda > Malacostraca > Decapoda > Palaemonidae > Palaemon > Palaemon carinicauda. The sequence goes on from NC_090750.1 coordinate 70,478,295, forward strand.
TCCAGGGAAGGGGGGGGGGTTGTTCTCCTTCACCCCCCTTCCCCTGGCCATTCCGACGCTGAGCAAATAGGAAAGTCATTTCTGTTTTAGGGGTTGTGGAGACAGGCTGCTTGTAGACTCATGATACAGCCTTTAAGATATTGTATCATTGCCTGAGATTTATTTGATAACCGTCAATGTTCAAGTAAATTTGGCTAACCCAATTCATTATTAGTTGATTTGTAAAAGATAGCAGCAGTAGAATAAAATAGCTGCTGTTGATGGAAGGTCGATAAGTAACGAAATTTAAGTATTAACTTTGCATAATAGATAATCGATGATGGATATAATAGATACTGATGACTGCAAAGCACCTTGAATACAATCAGAATATATTATTTCGTATCGAAAATAACTTATATTGAGGAAGATGAGGAGGTTATCACATTTTGGCAAAAGGTTTAAAAAATTTGTTTTATTGACAAATCATAGTCTCAGAAAGACATAATTTTCAGAAATTTTTTCATGAAACTATGATATACCTATTTTCCCAAAATGAATTCTCCAATAATTTTTCCTGAAAATATACACGAATGGATGGCATAAGCACGAAATGATTCCCCATTCTAATATCCTGATTGTAAGTTATCAATGATTATATAATTGCTTGTAGCTTTATCTTGAGAAATTAAACAGCTTTGAGATCAAACCAACTTCTTATCAATTTCATGCACAAAGGTCTTATAATCTTGATTCAAATAGGCTTAGCTTTGTATGATAAAGTCCTTATTTACAGTGATCAAGTGCCCGAATTAGCCCAGCTATAGGGTGCTAGATGTAGGTCTCTTGACCGGGTAAATTACGCAAGGTAGATGGGCGCTTAACAAGCGAAAAAGGCATTACTATCCGTGAAGCTCTAGTTCGGGTCGTTCGAGCAAAAGCTATCCATACCAACTCCTCAGCCTATTAGGGTATTAGTTAAACCACAATTTCTACAGCTGGTGCCGTGAGTAGGTGAAAGGAAAAACCAAATATTAGAATATCTCGGGAATAAAAGTTTGATTGTCCTTTTAGCTGGATTCCGGAATAAGGCATTTGAAGATCTGTATTCCATTTTCCTCTATATTAGTTTTTACAATCTCCATCGAAGTAAAAGAAAATTGCATTGTGAAGCATGCTTCCATGAATAAGTGGTGCCCCTCGGATTTTTTATACAATATATATCCCAATCCTCTATCATTATTCCAGTTAACGAAAATATCTTAGTCGATTTTAAAGCAACTGGTTAAATTTTCCTACAGAGCATTTAAGGTATATAGAGGAGTATAAAATATTATGATCAAACTATATGGAGCCGGACAAATGTTGGTATACGGATCCTTCAGGAAGCAAATCCTCCACCCACCCAAAAGCAATTATAGTTATTTTCCCCCAAAATCACCCATTATTTGGATAAGCATTTGATTCTAACAAAATAATCCCGTTATTTATATCCTGTAATAACTATATCCCATTTTGCCATTTAGTTTCGATAATTATCAAGTGAATAAAGCACTTACGATAAAGATTGAATTAGCAATGTAGTAAAGATTTTACTATATATATTCAAGATTTTAGTTCAAATGGCAATGCTAATCCTTCAAGGCCAAGATAGCAGACGGCGAGATGAGAAAGCTCAACAATGGGAATATAAAATAAATGATGAATAAAGGGAAAGTGGCTTAGAGTCTAAAGACTGAAACGGGGCATACCCCTGAATCTGAATAATTTGGGAAATATTTTACAATGAAGTATCCTCGCGTATTATGAAATGTTACATTCAATGAATATCTATAAACTGTAAGTAGTTTTTAGCAGTCAATATAGAATCTGAAAAATAACGATAAGCTTTTGGGAGCATAATACAATCATTTCTATTGGAAACATTGTATAATAATGACAAACAATATTTTGATATGCATAAATGTCTAAAAAGGAGTTTATGTGCTGTTACATAACTTCACTAACTAGAGTAAGCTCAAACCATTTTCTCTCTCTCTCTCTCTCTCTCTCTCTCTCTCTCTCTCTCTCTCTCTCTCTCTCTCTCTCTCTCTCTCTCTCTCTCTCTCTCTCTCTCTCTCATTTCAATGCTTCCGCTAACAAAGACAGCCCTTTACTGTCTTTCATTCACCAAGGTTGGAGAAGGCTCCGCCCATTTCGTAGCAGTAGTAAGAGGAGCAACTCGTTGTCTGTTTTGTCATGGGAACACTAGAGACATCTGACGAAATATTTCCCCTGAGTGTCGGCGTTCTTTTGATTCTAACTGTACCTTTCAGAGACTGAACTGTCCATAGCTCTCGTACCCTCACACGCTGACAAAGCACCAGGAACTTTTTAGAATCTGAATAGAGTGGGATAGTGTGGCACTAGGCTTGCCTCATCTACCTGTCACCGGGTGAAGAATCTTTCAACAAATTATTGGAATGCGATGTGGCATCATGGAGATCATCAAAAGCTAAGAGCCATCCGCAGAAGTCACCTGTTCCAATTCCCTATCGTGCAAACACGTCGGAAGGTCTTGGTATGCAGGATGATCTCATGTCGTACACCGGTCTTGACGAGTTAGAAAATCTCATTGTA
>NC_090750.1:70485892-70490892 GCF_036898095.1 Palaemon carinicauda
AAGCTTGGAATATCGAACGATTTCGGCCAAGGTCGAGAAGGCAGCTCGTTTTTGGCTAGAAAACCAAGTTGTAGAGAATATGTAGCCGTTTCAGATGAAAATCCGATGTTCTTGCTGAAGGCATGAATCTCACTGACCCTTTTAGCTGTGGCTAAGCATACCAGGAAAAGTGTCTTTAAGGTGAGATCTTTTAGGGAGGCTGATTGTAGCGGCTCGAACCTGTCTGACATGAGGAATCTTAGTACCACGTCTAAATTCCAACCAGGTGTAACCAAACGACGCTCCTTCGTGGTCTCAAAAGACTTAAGGAGGTCCTGTAGATCTTTATTGTTGGAAAGATCTAAGCCTCTGTGACGGAAGACTGATGCCAACATGCTTCTGTAACCCTTGATAGTGGGAGCTGAAAGAGATCGTTCTTTCCTCAGGTATAAGAGGAAGTCAGCTATTTGAGTTACAGAGGTACTGGTCGAGGATACAGATACTGACTTGCACCAGTTTCGGAAGACTTCCCACTTCGATTGGTAGACTCTAAGGGTGGATGTTCTCCTTGCTCTAGCAATCGCTCTGGCTGCCTCCTTCGAAAAGCCTCTAGCTCTCGAGAGTCTTTCGATAGTCTGAAGGCAGTCAGACGAAGAGCGTGGAGGCCTTGGTGTACCTTCTTTACGTGTGGCTGACGTAGAAGGTCCACCCTTAGAGGAAGAGTTCTGGGAACGTCCACTAGCCATCGAAGTACCTCGGTGAACCATTCTCTCGCGGGCCAGAGGGGAGCAACTAGCGTCAACCTTGTCCCTTCGTGAGAGGCGAACTTCTGCAGTACCTTGTTGACAATCTTGAACGGAGGGAATGCATATAGGTCTAGATGTCACCAATCTAGGAGAAAGGCATCTATATGAACTGCTGCTGGGTCCGGGATTGGTGAGCAATATATAGGGAGCCTCTTGGTCATCGAGGTTGCGAAGAGATCTATGGTTGGCTGGCCCCAGGTGGCCCAAAGTCTCTTGCATACATCCTTGTGGAGGGTCCATTCTGTTGGAATGATTTGTCCCTTCCGACTGAGACAATCTGCCATGACATTCAAGTTGCCTTGGATGAACCTCGTTACTAGCGAAATGTTTAGACCTTTTGACCAGGTGAGGAGGTCCCTTGCGATCTCGTACAACGTCAGTGAGTGGTTCCCTCCTTGCTTGGAGATGTACGCCAAAACCGTGGTGTTGTCCGAGTTCACCTCCATCACTTTGCCTTGAAGGAGAGACTTGAAGCTTTTCAAGGCCAGATGTACTGCCAGTAGCTCCTTGCAGTTGATATGCATTGTCCTTTGACTCGAGTTCCATATTCCCGAGCATTCCCGACCGTCTAATGTCGCGCCCCAGCCTACGTCCGATGCGTCCGAGAAGAGAACGTGGTTGGGAGTCTGAACAGCCAGGGGAAGACCCTCTCTGAGGCTGATACTGTCCTTCCACCATGTCAGGCAAGACTTCATCTTCTCGGAAATGGGGATCGAGACCGCTTCTAGCGTCTTGTCCTTTTTCCAGTGAAATGCTAGGTGATATTGAAGAGGACGGAGGTGTAGTCTTCCTAATGACACGAACTGTTCCAGGGATGATAGCGTCCCTATCAGACTCATCCACTTCCTGACTGAACATCGTTCCTTCTTCAGCATGTTCTGGATGCATAACTGGGCTTGGCTTGTTCTGGGGGCCGACGGAAAAGCCCGAAAAGCTAGACAGTGAATCTCCATCCCTAAATATACAATAGTTTGGGATGGGACCACTTGTGACTTTTCCATATTGACAAGGAGACCCAATTCCTTGGTCAGATCTAGAGTCCACTTTAGATCCTTCAGACAGCGACGACTGAAAGAAGCTCTGAGAAGCCAGTCGTCCAAATAGAGGGAGGCTCGGATGTCCGCTAAATGAAGGAATTTGGCTACATTCCTCATCAGCCTCGTAAACACAAGAGGAGCTGTGCTTAGGCCAAAGCACAGGGCTTGAAACTGGTATACAACCTTTTCGAAAACGAATCTTAGAAAAGGTTGGGAGTCCGGGTGGATGGGGACGTGGAAGTAGGCGTCCCTTAGGTCTAACGAGACCATCCAGTCTTCCCTTCTGACCGCTGCTAGAACCGACTTTGTGGTCTCCATGGAGAACGTCTGCTTTGTGACAAAGACATTCAGCGCACTGACGTCTAGCACCGGCCTCCACCCTCCTGTCTTCTTTGACACCAAGAAGAGACGGTTGTAGAATCCCGGGGTTTGATGGTCCAGGACTTTGACTACCGCTCCCTTCTCTAGTAAGAGAGACACTTCCTGTTTCAATGCTCGTCTCTTGTCTTCCTCTCTGTACCTGGGAGAGAGATCGATGGGAGACGTTGCTAGAGGGGGTTTTCGTACAAACGGGATCTTGTACCCCTCTCTGAGCAACTTCACAGATTGTGCATCTGCGCCTCTCTTTTCCCAGGTCTGCCAGAAGTTCTTGAGTCTGGCTCCCACTGCTGTCTGAAGAAGCTGGCAGTCAGACTCTGCCCTTAAAGGACTTGGTTCCTTTCTTCTTTCCACGTCTCCCTTCGGCACGAGCACCTCCTCTGCTGGAGGCTCTGCCACGAAAGGGCGGAATAAAACGGGACGCTGGAGTGTCCATCCTTGGTCTAGCTGACAAGGTAGGCAAAGGGGTGGCTTTGCGAGCAGAGGACGCAACAAGATCGTGAGTATCCTTCTGTATCAAAGAAGCGGCAATCTCCTTAATCAGGTCCTCTGGAAAAAGGCACTTGGAAAGAGGAGCAAACAGAAGTTCGGATCTCTGGCATGGTGTAACTCCAGCTGAAAGGAATGAGCATAGGTTCTCACGCTTCTTAAGGACTCCGGACACAAAAGATGCAGCAAGCTCATTAGACCCATCACGTACGGCCTTGTCCATGCAGGACATGATGAGCAAGGAAGTCTCCTTCTCTGTCGGAGAGATCTTTCTGCTTAGAGCTCCTAGACACCAGTCTAAAAAGTTAAAAACCTCGAAGGCTCTAAATATACCTTTCAAAAGGTGGTCCAGGTCCGAAGATGACCAACATATCTTTGAGCGTCTCATGGCTAGCCGACGGGGAGAGTCTACAAGACTTGAGAAGTCGCCCTGGGCAGAGGCAGGAACTCCCAAGCCGAGAACTTCTCCCGTGGCATACCAGACGCTCGATCTAGAAGAGAGTCTAGCAGGGGGAAACGTAAAGGCTGTCTTCCCTAAACTCTTTTTGGACTGCATCCATTCTCCTATCACTCGTAAAGCTCTCTTGGACGAGCGTGCGAGGACGAGTCTAGTAAAGGCAGGAGTGGTTGACGGCATGCCTAACACAAACTCTGACGGAGGAGAGCGCGGAGCCACAGACACAAACTGGTCCGGAAACATCTCTTTGAACAGGGCCAAAACTTTCCTAAAGTCCAAAGAGGGTTGCGTAGACTTAGGCTCGTCCAGTTCTGAATGCGGTTCATCTACGTGTGCAGCACCATCATCATCAGAAAGTCCCTCATCCGAGTATTGAGGAGGAAGCGGCAACGGAGTGGGTAACGGCTGGTTAGCTGAGTCCGGTCGCACGGGTGCATGCGTGACTGAGCCGGACGCAACGTCATGGAACTGTTGCCCAGTCTGTGAGCTGGCAACAACCATAGCAGCGCGGGGACGCACAGCGTCTACTCCAGACTGTCTAGACTGATGTGGGTGAGCAGTGGCAACCACACTGGGTTGCGGAGGTTGACGCACCGCGTCAAAACAAAACAACTCTGACGGTTGTTGAACCTCACGAACGTCAACGGATACCTCCGTGCGTCGCTGAACGTCAACATGCGGCTGGCAGATCACACTGGAACGCATGGGTGGCGGAACTCTCTCAACTGGAGTGCGTGAGAAGGTTACCTCAGCGTCCCCAGGACGCACAACCGAGCGTGTGGGTGGTTGTAGGCAAGGAGCTGCACTAGCTGGTGCGGCAGCAACCTTCTCCGCACGAAAGTCCTGCATAAGCGACGTTAGTTGAGACTGCATGTCTTGCAGTAAAGACCACTTAGGGTCTACAGGAGCAGGTGCGGCGACAGACGGTGTAACTGTCTGAAGCGGTACCGCTTTGCCTCTCTTAGGAGGTGAGCAGTCATCGGATGACTGCAGCGAGTCCGAACTGACCCAGTGGCTACAGCTGGGCCGTTGGACTTGCGCGGAAGGGACCGACTTGCACTTTAACGGTCGTGAGACCTTGGTCCATGGTTTCTTGCGAGAAACACCTTCCGAAGACGAGGTATAAATGGGCTCTCTCGTCTTTGTTAGGCAGGGGCGATCTTGGGTAGATACGCCCGATACCACGGAGGGAACGTCTGTTCGCTGATTAAAGCCTCTCGAACCCATTTGTCGTACGACATTGCTTCTCCCCTGGACTTGGGAGCTTGCAAGAGGTCCCGGACTAGGAGGACGACAGGCACGAACAGACGAACCCTCAAGCGCAACACTATCCACAACACTATCACTCACTTTAACACTTCCCACTGCACTTTTACACTTCAGCTCCTTCACATCCGCCATGAGCTGGTTACGGTCACTAGCCAGGGACTCAACTCTCTCACCCAGAGCTTGGATGGCACGCATCATATCAGCCATCGAAGGTTCCTGAGTGCCAGAAGGGGGGTTAGGAGCAACCACTACAGGGGAAGGAATAGGTTGTGGGGCATGAGGAGAGGAAATGTCAATAGAACGAGAGGAACTTCTCCTAACTCTATCTCTCTCTAGCCTACGTGTATACTTTTGGAATTCGATAAAATCGAATTCCGAAAGCCCAACGCACTCCTCACATCGATCTTCCAATTGACAGGTTTTATCCCGACAATTGGAACAAACAGTGTGAGGGTCGATAGAGGCCTTCGGAAGACGCCTTGAACAGTCCCTAGCATTGCACTTCCTAAATTTTGGGACTTGTGAAGGGTCAGCCATTTTGAATTGGTCAAAGGGGAATTCAAAAACTATCAAAAAGTCATCAAC
>NC_090750.1:70493392-70533392 GCF_036898095.1 Palaemon carinicauda
CGGACTCTGACCAAAGGCTGGAGACCGTGTGATGCAGCAAGTGGGCCCTAGACACTTCTTTTGATGCATCTGTATAGATCATCAATTCCGAAGGAGGGATGAGAAGATCTTGACCTCTGCAAAGGTTTTCATCTGCCACCCACCAAAGGAGATCTGTTATCTATTTATGAGTGATTGGAACTAGGGTGTCCGGTGGGTCTGAGCGTAGGTTCCACACTGACTTTAGCTGCCATTGCAGGGATCTGATCCTGAGGCTGCCGTTTGGAAATACAGTAGACAGAGTAGAGAGGTTAGGTGACCTAGAAGACGTAACCAATGACGAGCCGATAGATCTCCCCGTCTGAGAAAGGGTGTTGGCACCTGTCTCAACCTGTGTACTCTTTCGTCTGATGGGAAGACCTTCTGTTGGACGGTGTCTATGATCATACCGAGGTATATCAGTCTCTGAGAAGGAACCAGGGATGACTTCTTGAGATTTATCAAGATCCCCAGATCCAGGCAAAACTCTAGAAGCATGTCTTGGTGATGAAGATGGGCTATCTCCGAGTCTGCTAGAATCAGCCAATTATCGAGATATCTGAGGAAGCGAATGCCGTTCTTGTGAGCCCAAGATAACACTAGACTAGAGCGAACACCCAGGTAAAAATCTGAGGTGCTGTTGCAAGATAGAAACAGAGAACCTTGACCTGGTATCTTTTGTCCTCGTGTATGAATTTGTGACACTTCCTGGAAGACAGATGGATTGGGATTTGTAAGTATGCGTCCTAGAGATCCAGTGTGCACGTGGAAATCCCTTGGTCAAACTGCCTGGATGACCATGTCTGCCGTTTTCATCCTGAACGGAGTCTGTTGGACAAACTTGTTTAGGGGCAAGAGAACGAGGACTGGCCTCTAGCCTCTTGACACCTTTTTCACACAATAAAGTCGACTGTAAAAGCCTGCAGACTTGTCCATGACCTCAAGGAGAACGCCCTTCTGCAGTATGGTCTGAACTTTGGGGGCCAGCTCCTTTACGGATCAATTCGCATAAATGCTTAATGGGACTGGATCCAGAGCCAGAGGAGGGAGATAGAATGAACTGGATGCGATACCCAACACCGATCACTTCAATCGTCCAGGAATCTAACCCCTGACGCTGCCACCACTGCCAGAGGCACTGCAGACTTCCCCCCACAGGTGGTCGGTGATGAGAATTGCCATTCCTTGTGGGAGCGACCACCTCGGCCACTTCTTCTACCTCCCTTCTTTCCCCTGAAGGACTTGCTCCCTTTCTGGTCTTTGGACTGAAAGGGGAGCGTAGACACCTTGGAAGGTCCGGAAGACCTTGAAGTCTAGGAGTTGGAGGTAGCCTGCTGATTTTTGGAAGACTGGGACGGTCCTCCGTATGACCTGGATGTCATGGCTCTGTGGAGGAGAGAATCATTCGATGATTTTCTCCACCTTTCAGCGGCCCTCTCAATCTCCTCAGGACCAAAGAGGGAGGGACCCTCGAGAGTGGAATTCCTCAAGCATGTCACTTCCACTTTCGGTACCTACCTCCTACCTGTGAAACCTTCCTATGGTGGTATCCCTTCTCTTGAGTATAGCATTCGACCATAAGTTGACAGTGCGGGGCGATAAGAATTCAAGGGTTCGGGTACCCGACAATAGGAAGGATTCCAAGGACTTCCTTGTGGACTCCTTCAAAAGATCGTGGGAGCGAACAATGTGGCCCAGGGACCCCAACCATAGGTCGAGGCATGAAGCAGCCTGCATGGCATACTCCGCGCCTCGTTCTATGTTGAGGAGCTCAAATGTCGAAACGGAAGCCTTCAAAGCAAGAGAAGGTTTGAGTCGGAAGACCCTTTATTGGAGACTCCCGAGGGTTTGAGGGACATGGTAGAATGAGGTTCATTCTCAATCTCGAAGTACTTCCTTTGTAACACAAAAGGAAGAGGTAGAGATTGAGAGGAGAAACATGCCCTCAAGGAACTATAAGTTCCAGCTATCAGAGAGATAGCTTTCCTTCTGGCTTCTGTCAGTCCCTTAGATCAAAGCAAGGCTGCACTGGTCTTAGGGGGTCTCTGAGTTCCAAGGATCTCGTCAGAACCATCTCTTTATCTTCCTGGGCAGAGGTGCCAGGTTCAGACAGGTTGTTGATACAAGTAAGAACCTGCCACAAGGTGTGGTCCAACTCTTTTCTCTTGTTTCAAGTAAAAGTTCGGACTGGCTGCCCTCGGGAGATATTCTTCACCAGTGTCGATAGGATCATCTACCCTCAAGCTCACATCCAGAGCCTGGGATAGGTCTAAGTTCATAATTGGGTCGCGAGAGGGACATCCTGTCCGCCTCTGCCATTCGGGCTTCTCTCGCCTTGGCGATCTTGGGTCTTGTCTTAAGAGTACTTGGATTCCCTTTGTGCAGGAAAATGCTCTTTCATGATGTTGTCTCGTGGAGCTTGCAAAGGTTTAGAAGCGCTAGCTGAGGGAGTAAAAAAGGCTCTTTCTCTGTGGGTGGTAATGACATTGGACATTGGCCTGGGGGAACTACTTCAATCTGCTGAGGTTGGAAGGGATGGAGAGTGATCTTGGGCGGACCAATATCCCTGCTCGTCCAAGGGTGGATGAGATCAGCGTGAGGTAGAGTAAGGACTCTCATCTTACTATTCTGTTGTCTTGTTAAGACATCCTTAACCTTATCCAGAGATAAGGGAAGATGCTCGAGAGAACGATCTACAAATGAAGGCACCTCGGCACTATATCGAGATGGAGAAGATCGTTGTGCTTTGTCCGAGGAGGACCTCCTCCGAGAATCTAAACTCGTATTTGACGAACCCGACTCGGACTCTAGGGGAATCCATGGAGTAGCCCTGACTGGAACAGTCGGGGGCTTTGGCAGTGGAAGAGCTACCCCCAAGGACTTCTTAAGAGTTGACAAAATAGTACCAACGCAAGAAGGAAGTTCACCACCCTTGGAGAAGTCCTTGGTTTCTAAAGTGAATCCAGGAGGAGGAGAACGTCTCCTAAAAGGGATCTTAGAAGGAGCCTGAGACGATGTAGGTGATATTCTCTGGGGCAACAGGAGATGCTCTCCCGATAAATGAAGATGACCATCGGGGTAATAGGCACGTTCACGTACTTGAACCCTTCTGGGAAGGGTATCGGCCTACCGCTAAAGGTGAAAGTAGCTGGAGGCCAAGGCGGAGGAGTTGGGACAGCGTTTGCTCGCAATTCCAGTACCTCTATTCGCGAATCACTCATAGAAATCCCCGATTTGTACGTGAATTCGCGAGATTCACGAGCAAAATTGCAAGTTTCAAGCATTTATAGGTGGGTTTTGCTAGCAGATGTGCTCTTTCCAGAAGAAACGGGATAATCGTGGAGGTGGAAGCCATGAGAATTCCTGTTGCTGCGGAGGACCGCTCACGCTAGACGTAGCAGGCAGCGAGGGCCTCTGAGCAGGGGCAACATGAAGCGTCCCTCTACAAGTTGGAGAGCACCGCATGGGTGAACCTATCTCTAAAGCACCCCAGGCAACAAATGGTACTGGGGGTAGCTTAGCTGGATGCCTGTCTATGGGTAGTTCAGTAGCAAGATCAGGTCCGAGGTCGTTGAGGTGAAGGACGAGCTGAGGTGCATCGCACGGATGGACTGATTTGACAAGAAACGTCTATACTGTACCCTGATTGTGAACGCGCGGTTCGCGATCGTTAACATCCTGTTCGTGATTGTGAGCGCTTGGCTTGCGATCGTGAGAGGCATGAATGTCTGGAGTGCCTAGCTCGCGAACGTGAGCATTGGCCTCACGATCGTGAACATCGTCTCTCATGATTGTGAACGGCACACTTACGAAAGTGAGCGTCGCCCTCGTGAATGTGAGCGTCGCCCTTGCGAATGTGATCGTTATCCTCATGATCTAGCTTGGCGTGATCTAGAACGCGAGCGTCCAGACCTAGACCTAGATCACCTTGCTCGTGATCGTGATGACTGCGATCACGAGATTTTAGCTAGTGAAGGAGAATGCCTTCTAAGAGAAGAGCACCCAAGATCGTAATGACATGTGACCTCTGTGATGCTCTTCAAATTATTGCGAACGACGATCAGATGACGAGTGTCCCGATAGACGAGGACATGGAGTCTCGTCTCTGCGAGCAGCTAGCAGAAGGAGCGCTGACCTCGCGAAGATCATCATCGTCAACAACCGAAAGGTTCCAGTATGGAGAAACAGAAGGTTGAAGATTAGGAGACGAACAAGGTCCCAAGATGTCGAGAGGAACCATCATCAGTAGGAGGCCGTTGGAGGGGCGAACGTTAGCGATCGCCAGGTTGATGCGTGGAGGGTCCAGGAGAGGGCGACAGGTGGACTTTGCAAACCTCCATAATGTAGGATGTTGAAGTCTCTGGAGAAGGATCTTTCCTAGCACCCAGCTGAAGGAGCTGAAGCAACGCTTCCTTCGTAGGGGGAGTAGAAACCCCTAAGGAAGGCCACACCTGCGACAAGTTTGCAAGGGAAAATGGCTCCCAGGAGGCTGGCTGTGAAGTTGCTCCTCTAGGGGAAGCAACTATAACCCCAGTACCCTGAGGTTGCCAAGGAGTTATTCGGTCTGCGCTCCTGTTTGAACTGCCCCCAGAGGAAAGCACGCGAGAAGGAGCTCTGGAAAGAGGTTTAGGCTTGCGAGAAGAACGCGCTTTCTTCGCCCCTAAGGGAGAGAAATCGTACTTAGCTTTCTTCTTCCTGTGGCATCCAAACTTCTACCACTGGGAGGCAGACCACTCCCTGCACTCACCACAAGGCAAACCGTGCACGCAACAATGCCCCTTACAGATTGGACACAAGGAGTGCGGGTCGGTATCCACCGAAGACATGTAGGTACCGCAAGCGGCACCTTCGCGACCACGACACGTCCGCATGGGAACGTCAAGAAGAAGCACAATCACACCTGAAAAAAGAAACCAAAAATTACAAAGTCAATGGCAGTCTTTTGGCTTGTAGAGAGCAGACGATTCTACAAGCCAAAAGAAAAAAGTGAGGTAGCTTACAGCTGTGAGAGTCTATATAGCTGGCTGGGTAACCCCCAGCCACCCCTTGCCCACCCACTCAAGTGATTAGGCAGGGTTACCACCTCGCACTTTTAGTCTAATGTCCCTTCCAGCTTCGCCAAAAGATAACCTACAATAAATAACATAAGGTTTGTTAGTATGGGAACAAAGCAAAATGTTAACAGACAGATGAGGCAGCAACAAGTACATCTGTAGAGCCTGCAGCCAAAATCAAAAGTGGGAGTTTCGCCTAAGGTTAGGTGGGCAGGGCTTACCTTCCACCTGCCAGTAACTACAAACATCTCTGAAAGTTTAAAAACCACTCGAGCTTTGCCAAAATCATATTCTAACTAAAGGGCTATGGTTTATATTCGTGTAGGAACGAATCTTAAATATGAATTATTTTTTAACCGTTCAAAGATTATCATTACATTACATAACTGAATTGGTTAACCCTTTTACCCCCAAAGGACGTAATGGTACGTTTCACAAAAGCCATCCCTTTACCCCCATGGACGTACCAGTACGTCCTTGCAAAAAAATACTATAAAAATTTTTGATAATTTTTTGAGAAAATTCAGACATTTTCAAAGAGAATGAGACCAACCTGACCTCTCTATGACAAAAAATAAGGCGGTTAGAGCAATTTAAAAAATATATACTGTACTGCAAAATGTGCTGGGAAAAAAATAACCCCTTGGGGGTTAAGGGTTGGAAATTTCCAAATACCCCGGGGGTAAAAGGGTTAAATATGAATTATTTTTTAACCGTTCAAAGATTACGATTACATTACATAACTGAATTGGTTAATACCCTGTAGAGTAACAATAATGAAAGCTATACAATTAAGTTGAAACTTTACTTACTCATCATACTGACAATTGAGATACTCGTGTTTTTCATGAGCACATTTATAGGTAAGGGGCCAGACTTTGTCTCGACAAGCCATATGCTTTATGAGGATGTGTGCACAATAATCTCGATTTTCTAAGGGTATCTTGGCTGAATCCATCTCCTCCTTTGTAGCAATCATAACTGAAAATAAAAGGGTTTGATATATTTCAATTACAAAACCTGTACTTCATAATACGATAATTATGCTGTTGCAATCAAAACTGAAAATAAAAAAAAATTGATATATTTCTAATACAAAGCCTGTACTTCACAACACGATAATCATAGTAAATATGCTCCTCAACTTACAATGGTGTCCACTGTCAGCCAAAAATATAACTAATTTTAAGTACTGTACTGTAATTTGTACTTTTCCTAATTATACAAACCAGAGATGTTTATTAGGTGTATGACTTCCGCAAAGCTGGAACCGGCAGTTAAACTTTTAACAGGGTGCTTGCAGGGTGGTTGAGGAGGACTGTGAAACTTGAAGGTTTCAGGTTTGTATAGTTAGGAAAGATACAAATTACTTAAAATTTGTGATTTGTTTTTACATGTAATACACAAATCACCTTTAATAGGAGACTTATGCTAAGGAGGCAGGAAGTCCCTATGACCAAAACTGCTTTAGTAAACAGACCTGGGATATGACAAACTTTGTTCCTAAGGAGGAGCAAAAGTAAGAATTCCTGTCAACGCCCTAACTTCATGTGCACAGGGATGCAACAGGAATCAGGGTAAGTCAATGAAGAGTCTATATCTTACAGAAGATGCTGTTCAGTGTATAAGCATTATAAGATAAGTGTATACTACAGTTCCATCATCTGCCTTGCTCAGAGGATGGGGGAAATACTTCATTACAATTCAAGAAATACTTCATTACAATTTAAATCTGCAGAGAAAAGTCACTCTGGTGTATAGCTTGCCTGCATCCACGTCCGGTCCAGTAACACAACGGCACGACTGCTGTACCCACAGAGAAGGGAAAAGGAAAGGAAGGACTGCCAGTCCTTTTTACCTTTCCCTTTATACTTATGTCACAACTGTTATCTAAGACAAGATGTTACTTGTCCTGTGAGGAGCTGGGTTCACTACACCACCTGTTGAACAGCTACCAAGTGTTTCAAGGAAAGGTATACCAAGATGGGTGGGTATTTTTCCAGCGGTTGTGAGCAGTGAAGGGTGTCTGGCCTTCATGACCATGGCAAATTCTTCCTTACTTTGTGTGCTATCCTCTTCGAAGGTCCACCTCCTTGGACATCATTCGGTGCATGGGAAAGTTTGATGGTTTTCCCGAAACCATGAAAAGATCAGTCTCTTAACTTTCCTAAAGCTTAGGAAAAGTCTCTAGTGCTCAGGTCTTGAGAGGTGGGTTCTTTGAGTTAGCGTCTTAATCCCCTCCCAGAATGAAGCAGCATGTTGCTTCCTTAAGGGAGTAGATGAAGAAGGTCTTCAACGTAGGATCCTGAATTGCCAGGTTGTGTTCTTTTCGCTAATGTTAAGGCAAGCAGGAACAGTCTTCTATGTCAGATCACAACCTGACGTCCCCTTGAGCATGGACAGTTCTCACAAAGTGTTAATGTTTAAGCCCTTCAGTCATAGTACCTGGCTCAAGGTCAAGAGGTATTGTATATTACAGTATAGACATGAATGTTGTGCCTAAAAGGCTGTATCTACACCAGAGATCATGAACATAACCTATTACATGACTGAAATCATGTGTTGAGATACTGCCGCTAGACTGGCCAGATAGTACGGTAATATTGCCTATGTACTGGCAAGCAGTAAGGGCGCTGGGATGGACTCTATAGAAATATTACCAACAGTACTACATCGGATCCCTCACTCGGGTTACGGCTCAATTTTTCTTCGTCTACACATATACCGAATAGTTTGGCCTATTCTTCACACTTCTCCGTCCTCATAAACCTGACAAGACTAATTTTACCAGACAATTCACCAACAATTATTCTCGCCTGTTGGGGCTCTTCAGCTTATATCATCCTGCTTTTCCTACTAGGGTTGTAGCTTATAATAATAATAATAATAATAATAATAATAATAATAATAATAATAAAAATGATAATAATGAGCCTTTGTAGTTTGTTGGGACAGGCTTGGGACCGCCAGAAATTAGAGTAAAAAATGTCAGAAATCGGCTCTTTATTTCAAGGGAATGATCACAGAATGAAATAGTATTGAATTCACTAGTTTTTTAAATACTTGTCCCAACAAACTACATACTAGGACAGGGTCGTAATCACCAGAAAATAGAGTAAAAAATGTCACCAATCAACTTTTTCACAAGAATTTTAACAGAATAAGATAATGAATTCACTAAATTTGTAAACTCTCGTACCAACAATGTACATACTAGGACCACTCAGCGCATGAATGTCGGAAATGTGCGAGAAAAATGGACAACAACTAACACAAACTTCCCCCACTCTAACCTGACCTACAAGCCATGTCCTTACCTTCCTAATGAACTAGCGGGAGGCTAACGCCTGCCTGCGACCCACCAAATACTGTCGCTATCATAAAAATACCACAAAACCACCTAACCTAACCTAGTAGTTCCCAGGTCACAACCCCTAGCCGGAGACAAGCCCCGGGACCCCCCTTCCCCGGTCTCTCTCCTACACAATAAAAGCAATGGGCAGCACTCTAAATTATATCTTCACCACATTGTAATAATAAAAAAGTTACTCAGGATTACCTTAATATTTGTAGTTGCTAAAGTCGAAATCCTCGGATTCTTGCATCTTCAACCTCTTTCGGGATGGAGGATTAGGGCAACATCACCAGCTTTACACTTTTCACAGGGACCCCTACTATCACCTAAGAGCCCTTCACGAAATCAAAAATGAGAAAATTCTGGGATAACTCGAGGAAAGTCCCATAGGTCTAAAAGCCTTATTGTCCTCAATGCATCAAGCTGATCTATACAAGTAATAAACTCAACATCATCGCTCAAAGAAAAACGCTAACGGCGGTTAGCGTTGGAAAGCCGACCTCGTTCAGGTCAATCTCGAGTCGAGGGGGGGTGTTAAAAACTTTGAAATCACGCGGCCAACAAAAGTAGGCCTACAAGCGCACGGAAACGAAAGGTTAGTTTGGGTGGATTGTTTGACACTAGCTTAATCTCCCAAAACATCTTATCTAGATGTTGGCTAACATAACCTTTAGTTATATACTGTATATAACATATTAGTGTTCGGCATAATTTCAGGACGTGTCCCAACAACCTACAATTTTAACAAGGGGTTAAATATGTAGATTGTTGGGATTAGCAAAAACATAAGTCCGAACATCAATAATTGTTCAATCTTGCGCCACCAGCTGAAAGCAATGCTTGGGGGAAATTTTACGATCGAATAACTTGGCCGTGGCTTCAGCAAACGACGCATTATAACGACCTTTCCCCAACCTAACAATTCCTGATAATTATTACAGCAGTATGAAATGCCACTGTAAAGGACGTATCCCAACCAACTACAAACTTAACCGAGGGGTAAGAACATACTGTATATTGATAGGACAGCATTAAATTGTATAAACGAACGCTTCTTAGCCTGGGACGACACGGATTCTATCTATTGGGAAAGTTTGAAAACTAAGCAGGAGCTACCCGTGAATTGTGTGCGGACCGGGCTGAACTTGGAAAATATTGCCGATGTAAAGGTAAATTATAATATTTAAAATGATAAAATAATTTCATATTATGGTATATCGGATCATAGTAAAGAACATTTTCCCCATAAAGAAAAACGGTTTGATAAGTAATAAGAAAGATATCACTTGTCCCAACAAAATAATTCTACCCAGAGCTTATAATAATAATAATCATCTATATATTAATACGATAGCGTGTTATTTATTTTGTGCGTCACGCTTTAAAGAAAACAAAAATAATTTCATGGTATACTCTTACAAATTCACATTAGACTTTGATTACTTAATCAAAGCACATCTTATATAGTTTTCCCAGTTTTGTCTTTAGCATCCGACTTTTTTTTTAAATATTAGACAAAAAATTGAGTTCTATCAATTTCCATAACCTAGATTATAAACTCAATCTCGGGCCGGGTAGTTTGTAGCGCTACGGGCAAGCGTCCTAATTTGCTTATTATCGCTCCGACTGTTATCTTGTATAGAATAAAAACGTTTGGAAATGGTCTACGGATCTTATGTTGTGTAAGGGGGGGGTAAGGACACGGCTTTTAGCATAGGTTAGGTGGGTTTTTTAAGTTAGCTTCTCCCGTCGTACACGTAGGTAAGGAAACTGTTGTGTAAGGGGGGGTGGCGGGTCCAGAGGGGCGAACCCCCCCTGGGTAAGGATACGGCTTTAAGCATGGGTTAGGTGGGTTTTTTAAGTTAGCTTCTCCCGCCAAAATCGTTTTTAGAACGACGGCCAGTTCAGAATATTCCCCGTTTTCTACGGGATCTGGCCGTCACCCTACAAACACTCCCTCGGGCCTTTTCGTTCAACGACTAATCCGTTCTTATGGTAAAAGGTTCCTAGGTTACAGTGCCCTGTAATACACTACAATAATAACGATTTCTTATAATTCTGATCACTCTTTGCTTCAAATCTTCCTAGACAATACTCAATTTCCTGTCCACCTATCATATTCAATGACCATTAATAAAGCTCAAGGACACACTTTCGATAAGGTTGGGTTCTACCTAACACCACCTTGCTTAACTCATACACAACTTTATGCAGCCTTCTGAAGAACAAGGTCTATGGGGGTCTATGAACAGTGTTGAGTGAAAATTTTTCGGAGCCTTTGTAGGGTGACGGCCAGATCCCCGTAGAAAACGGGAATATTCTGAACTGTGGCCGTCGTTCTAAAAACGATTTTGGCGGGAGAAGCTAACTTAAAAAACCCACCTAACCTATGCTAAAAGCCGTATCCTTACCCAGGGGGGCTGCGCCCCCCCGGACCCCCCCCCCCCCCTTACACAACAGTTTCCTTACCTACGAGTACGACGGGAGAAGCTAACTTAAAAAACCCACCTAACCTATGCTAAAAGCCGTGTCTTTACCCAGGGGGGCTGCGCCCCCCCTTACACAACATATCTAAGATCCGTAGACCATTTCCAAACGTTTTTATTCTATACAAGATAACAGTCGGAGCGATAATAAACAAATTAGGACGCTTGGCCGTAGCGCTACAAACTACCCATCCTCGGAATACTTCTACTCATGGCCAGAGAAGAGGAACTACCTACTCTAGGAATATTGTATATAAAGAAGTTTTGTAAATTGTTTCATGCATTGCTCATTTTTTAAAATAAACATCCAAGTCAAATTTTTTTCAAATTTTATTCAAACATGTATAGGTTAGGAACAATATTGAAAATATTGGTATTATTTCGTGTAATTTACACGGGAATATTTATTTTAGTATAGTTACTGTTATTAAATATTTAATTTTTCCTAGTTTCCTTTCCTCTCGGGGCTAATTTCCCTGTTGGAGCCCCTGAGGTTATAGCATCCTGCTTTTCCAACTAATGTTGTAACTTAGCAAGTAATAATAATAATAATAATAATAATAATAATAATAATAATAATAGAAAACACGATATTGGGCTTATAGCCATTGCCTTTCAACGTACCCTACTATAGGGTAATCCTACGACCGTACACTTCACTTACCCCTTTCTTTTCTTCCTTCGCCGAATCCATACAGGGGATCAAACGTAGGTTCTTTTGTGTAATCAGGTATGGTGGCCGGATCAGAAATGTAATGTGAAAAAACAGTACCCATGATTGCAAAATTTGTTAAATTTAGCAATTTGTCGGCCTCTACACAGCTGATTCCCGACAGACTTGGCCCTAGCGAAGTATTTTCATCACAATTATATGTAGAAAAAGGACATAACACGGGTTACATAGATCTCCAACCACGAGTTGTTGTTGTTGTTGTTATTATTATTATTATTATTATTATTATTATTATTATTATTATTATTATTATTATTATTATTATTATTATTATTATTATTACTTGCTAAGCTACAACCCTAGTTGGAAAGGCAGGATGTTATAAGCCCAGGGGCTCCAACAGGTAAAATAGCCCAGTGAGGAGAGGAAAAAAGTTAAAATAAAATATTCAAGAATAGTTACATTATTAAAATAAATATTTCCTATATAAACGATAAAAAACATAAAAAAACAGGAGGAAGAGAAATAAGATAGAATAGTGTGCCCGACTGTACCCTCAAGGCCTCAAGAAGAGAACTCAAGCCCAAGACAGTGGAAGACCATGGTACAGCGGCTATTACATTACCCAAGACTAGAGAATAATGGTTTGATTTTGGAGTGTCCCTCTCCTAAGAGAGCTGCTTACCATAGCTAGAGTCTCTTCTATCCTTACCAAGAGGAAAGTGGACATTGAACAATTACAGTGCAGTATTTAACCCCTTGAGTGAAGAATAATTGTTTAAAAATCAGTGTTGTCAGTTGTATGAGGACAGAAGAGAATCTGTAAAGAATAGGCCAGACTATTCGGCGTATGTATAGGCAAGGGGAAAATGAACCGTAACCACAAAGAAGGATCCAATCTACTGTAGTACTATTTAGCCAGTCAAATGATTCCATAACTCTCTAACGGTAGAATTTCAACGGGTGGCTGGTGCCCTGGCCAACCTACTGCTTAGAACAGACAAAAATCTGTTTTACGTCAGCGGACAGTAATTCATGTCAACATTATGTAGTCTAAAAATATATATAACATTCAACATAAATAATACATGGTATGGGTTTCCATTTTAGTTTGAAAACAGAGGTGGAATAAAAGACTTCTTTGGTCGCTGCAACCTCACCATCCTTGTGAGCTAAGGAATTTTAGGCATAAAAATACATGTTCGGTAGTATCTTCATCATTGCACAGGTCACACAAATATCTTCATATTTTCCCCTGAAATTTGCTTATAAATTGAGAATATTTAATCTTGTCTTCATTACAAGGGATGCCTTATCCAGACTCATTTCTCTGATAAAAGCTGTGGGCCATTTACTTTAATAAATCTTATTTTTTTCATCATTTTCTTTTTTCTTTAATAGTTTCTTGCAATGGTGATACAATATTTTTTTTATTATTATCTTCATATTTTCCCCTGAAATTCGCTTATAAATTGAGAATATTTAACCTTGTCTTCATTACAAGGGATGCCTTATCCAGATTCATTTCTCTGATAAAAGCTGTGGGCCATTTACCTTAATAAATCTTATTTTTTTATCACTTTCTTTTTTCTTTAATAGTTTCTTGCAATGGTGATACGACAATATATTTTTTTTTTATTATTTGCTGGTTGACTATTTTCCCCTGAAATTTGCTTATAAATTGAGAATATTTAAATCTTGTCTTCATTACAAGGGATGCCTTATCCAGATTTATTCCTCTGATAAAAGCTGTGGGCCATTTACCTTAATAATTCTTAATTTTTTCATCACTTTCTTTTTTTCTTTAATAGTTTCTTGCAATGGTTCCTGGTTCCTTATTGCTCACTCCGCAAAATAAGTTTGCGGGCACTCTATCTCTTTATAGATAGGTGCAAAGCTTCTAAGCTTATTCTTATTATTAAGTTTATATCATCTGTGCCTTAAATAAATTAATATCATAATGAGGTTCACAATCTTTACTTTTATTCCCTTATACTTTGAAATTGGATACGATAACACCTTGCTATCATCATAGTTTCTTACAGGTTCAGGTTCTGGGGTGAGGCATAGCCTTTACAACGGCGCCTCTAACGCTTATCTTCTTGTACTGTTTTGTCTTTTCTTCCACATTATGTTCAATACTTCTTTTTTCTTTTCTATATTTGTTTCACTAAATAAAAATAATCCTACTATTTTCTTTGGGTCTTCGTCGTATGGTTGTTGTAGCTCAATTACTGGTGCTACTATAGTGTGAGGTCTACCGCCATATGTCGCCTACCCAGGTGGAGGGTGAGGTCTACCGCGTGACCAGCGTCCCAGAGCCCCGCACCTAACCATGAACTGCCCAAATCCATCAAAAACGTGACCTGCCCATATAAAAGGAAGCAAATGGATCTCCTAAATCAGTTTTTCCCCTCGGCCTAAAAGAGATATCAACATTCTACAGTGAACCACCAGCAACAGGAGCACACACACAGGCAATTGAGCGATCGTGGTTGGACGCTAAAATGATGATTCTGAAGAGATTAATGCGAGGTGTTGGTCGTCAGCTGTTCCAGTCTCATCTTGATCATTTTTGCTGGAAGGTGATGAAAAAAACTTCCAAAGATCTAGTATGTAAGAAGTGTGTATCGCTAGAGTAAATGTATGGAAATATATGATAACCTGTTTGATGTACGAAGTATATCGCTGGGATATATGTACGGAAATATATGATAACCTGTTTGATGTACGAAGTGTATCGCTAGAATAAGTGTATGGAAATATATGATAACCTGTTTGATGTTCGAAGAGTGTATCGCTAGAATAAATGTATGGAAATATATAACATGTTTGATGTTCGAAGAGTGTATCGCTAGAATAAATGTATGGAAATATATGATTTATTTTTACCTTTATTCCTTTTTTTAATGTAATTAGAAATCCAATTATCTATTTAAGTCATTTTTAAGATATGTGTAAATTAAGTGTGTATTGCTTAAACAAATGTATGAAATGTGTTTTATCTCTGAGGGATGAATAATTCAGCGGTAGACCTCACGCTATAGTACTAACGGGAGGTAGATCTCACGCTATAGTGTGGTAGACCTCACGCTATAGTAGCACCCAATTACTTTATTCCTTTCTTTTCTATATTCCTGGCAAAATAACAAAAAATGTATCAAATCTTCCTCCTCATTTTCACAAAAATTACAGTTTACATTCCCTCCATTGTGTCTATTTACAATATTTAGTTTTAACGTATTAGTTCTTGCTCTAAAAAATATCACTGAAGCAAATGTATTGTCATAAATTAACTCTTCTTTCATTTCTTTCTTCCACGTTCTATATATTTCTAAGCTCACTTTACTTTCTATTTCTTCTTTCCACTTTTCAGTATCCCACTTTCTGGTTTCCGTTTTTATTTCTGCCTTGTTCATTCTTCTTATTTGTCTTATACCTAAACTTAATTCTTCCAAATACTTTACAGGTTGTTTCCACCATCTTCCTTCTTTTTCTGAATATCCTGGATAATTACAATATTTTTATTATTATTATTTGCTGGTTGACTGTTAACTGGAGAATATCACTAGTTCCAATGCACGGACGTAAACATTAAGATCTAGAGTAGATACTTAACGCGTAGTAAACAGAACACATGGCCCCTCTCCGCGAAATGTCTGTTAAAGACTTCAAAGAAGATAAAGTAAAAAATGCTAACGTGATAGTAGATTTTCTTCAAAATCTAGAGGTAAGAATTAGAGCTTTTGATTACTATTTGTTCATATATTGTTGAGGTTAGGCCACAATAGTCGTAAGACCTATCCTAACCTACTACTTGCTCTAAGGGCAGTTTTCTTGGTCACAGGGCAAATCCTGTGCCCTACAATATCTGTTTGTTGTATACATTCTTAGGTATCTATTGTATCACAGCGTAATTCGTGTAAATTGCCAAATTCCCATTATGGAAGCTCTGGTATTATTTTATACACAGCCAATATACAGTACCTAAAAATGTGGACATGCAGTTTTACTGTATTACAGATTTTAATTTCGAACAGTAAATATATGGCTTCTTGCAGAAAATAACGTGATTTAACCGAATTTGACCTTCATTTCAACAGCAAACTAAAACAATTAATAATTTGAACACATAAAACCCCAATCGGAAATAAATAGGGAGCCTTTGTATATCAGCGTCCAGTTCCTCATGCGTTCATTAAAAATGGACATCAACTAACCTCGACTTTCTCCCCTAAGCTAAAAGCCGTGTCCTTACCTACCCCCGCAACCCCCCTTACACTGCTATTCTAAGTTAAGACATGATAATACATACAGGTGGCCGCTATTATACATACACCATATAAATGCTAACAATAGGTAATTTTAAAATATATCTATTTTCTCATTGAAAATTTCTTTTGAGTTGTGCCACTCGCTGTACGTTGCTTTCATTCTATTGTATGAACTGTACATGTTCGTTGATGCCGTAATGGCAGAAGTGACTTCCACAAGTTCAAATTGACCAAGTGATTGGGATTTTTCCCACTCGGTGCATTTTTAAAAAAAAATTCCTCCTTCATATTTGAATTTCCATCTATGAATTTGAATGATTTCTGATGACATATTAGCACCAATAGAATTAATTGTTTAGATCTGGTATTGTTTGATTTTTTAGATTATCTACATATCTTATGATGGCTCTCGTCTAAGTGACGTGTAGTGGTTGCGTGACAGATCATTGGCAATTTATAAAGAATTTTTATTTAGATTTTGTAAAATTTATGAGTATCTTTATACAGTCTCATGGTATTTTGCCTAATTGAGTAACTTTCCCTAATTGTAACTTTTCTTGCTCTGACGGCAGTGATCAACTTCAATTTTATTGTGGACGATATAGAAAAACTCGCAAAACATAAATGGGAAAAAACTATTATAGTGCGAGTTTATGTAAAGGCTCCTTTTTAGATGAAACAAACTTACAACCTTGGAAAATCAATTTATTTGTTAACCTCTGGTTAGACATGGGTTTAGTATAAAACCATTTTTAAATGTTTGCACTGGTCCAGCATTTTGCAGTGAGGTGACTTTTAACTGGGTAAACAATTGAGAGCCCGTTGGTGATCAGGGAATCATTGTTTAAATAGAAGATGCAAGGACAAGACAGAAGTGCTTGGACCTTGATTCCCATAATCAAGAGATATTCTGTTAGGATCCATTGTAATTAGTATGGCTGGGCAACGTATAGAACCCTTCTAAACGTAGGTGACTCTCATAAAGTAATTAATTATAGTGTAAACTTTTTTAACCCAGAAGATAGTGGTATTCATACCCAAATAGTAGAGCGATTGTGGAGGATTGAATTGAATATAGGATTTAGGCATCAAGCCAAGCACTGGGGCATCAAAGGCCATTCAGCGCTATACAGTATAACGAAAATCATTCAATCATATCTGTATACTCACACCATTTAGTATAATTTTAACCTTTAATACAAATCGCAACATTTTCATACAATAAAAGCGATTGTGGAGGAACATTTAGGAAACGTGAAAGAGTGGGGTAAATGGGCTGGAATGAGGTCAGCATACATCAAACAGTATCTAGGCCACTATGTTTTCCTTGATTTTTTAGGTAATGATGTTCACTATAATATTTTCTTGGAAGCCACAGATGACGAGTTAAAGGATTCCAATAGTGATTTAGGCAAACATTTATTAATTTTCTTTAGTGGGCTCTCAATTGTAGAATTCTTAAAAACTGAAGCCAAAATCATATCTGAAATCAAGTGTTTAACCAGTGTGCTACTTTGGATTGTTCATTTTTTCGTGTGACCAATAGACCTCCTAAGGGGGTCCATGGCTTGATCCCCCCAGCTAGGACAATGGCAAGACAGTGAACATTTTCCTAACTAGGTTAGGTTAGGTTAGCTAGTGATGTTGATTATCTTTCTTAAATTAAGGTTAGGTTAGCTATTGCATTCAATTATTGAGTAATAAATAATTGGTAGGCGAAGTCTTGGGAGAACCATGCATTTGAAGTGTCTTTTTGTACATGTATTGGTAAGTCGTAAGTTCATAACCGTGTAATTATCGTCAATGGTTGTCAATGCATTTTTCTATGCGAGTTTTTGTTTTATCAGTAAAATTGGGCTGCAGAATGTTTTTTTCTGGCAGTATTTATAGTCATACATTGCTATTCATTGAAACCTATCCTTACAGTACTGTCATGTGCAAAGTGTAAAACTATGCGAAACTCCTCAGGTATTAAGCAGTTATGCTAGTTTAGGCCCTAGTTACTTTATTTTTTCTTACTAACATACAGTAATAACAAATTTATACTTTCAGCCTTCAGAGGGATATCTATCATGACAACAACCTTGGTTCATGGATGATTTAGTTGGTGTTACTATAAGCTTGTATAGTATCAAAGAGCTATTTAATGAATAAAATTAAATGAATGACAATAATTATCTAGAAGGTGAAAATCAAATTTAA
Source organism: Palaemon carinicauda (assembly GCF_036898095.1). Classification (NCBI taxonomy): domain Eukaryota; kingdom Metazoa; phylum Arthropoda; class Malacostraca; order Decapoda; family Palaemonidae; genus Palaemon; species Palaemon carinicauda. The sequence goes on from NC_090750.1 coordinate 70,511,455, forward strand.
GTTAATAGACTACCACCACTTACATTTATGTATGTACACCTTAACCCTTTTACCCCCAAAGGACGTACAGGTACGTTTCACAAAACTCATCCCTTTACCCCCATGGACGTACCGGTACGTCCTTGCAAAAAAATGCTATAAAATTTTTTTTTTCATATTTTTGATAATTTTTTGAGAAAATTCAGGCATTTTCCAAGAGAATGAGACCAACCTGACCTCTCTATGACAAAAATTAAGGCTGTTAGAGCAATTTAAAAAAATATACTGCAAAATGTGCTGGGGAAAAAATAACCCCTTGGGGGTTAAGGGTTGGAAATTTCCAAAGAGCCTGGGGGTAAAAGGGTTAAGGTGTTCGAGTATCCTTTAAAGATTTCAGTGCTCATAGAAATAAAATTAAATTCTCTTATGGTCCTGAAACATTTATGGAACTACTGTACTTGTGTGTTCATTGGTAAATAGTAGAAAGAAATTTTTCAAGTAACACATTAGGGTAGGTATGAAATTGGTAGCTCTTTCATAATAAGAACCTATTATTTAAAATTTTTATCCAAATGGCTAACAACAACTGATTGCTAAAAGAGTAATGCCCCTTCTTTTGTGTTCAGCTCAAATAAATGATTCTCAGAAGGAAGCCCTGAGGGGCAAAGTGGCTCAAACAGGACTGAAATATGTATGGGTACAGGGTTATGAGTAAGTGGGTGAGGGTAGTTTGTAGCGCTACAGCCAAGCGTCCTAAGTTGCTTATTATCGCTCCGACTGTTATCTTGTATAGAATAAAAACTTTTGGAAATGGTCTACGGATCTTAAATATGTTGTGTAAGGGGGGGGGGGGGGCAGTCCCCCCTGGGTAAGGACACGGCTTCTAGCATAGGTTAGGTGGGTTTTTTAAGTAAGCTTCTCCCGTCGTACTCGTAGGTAAGGAAACTGTTGTGTAGGGGGGGAGGGGGGCGAAGCCCCCCGGGTAAGGACACGGCTTTTAGCATGGGTTAGGTGGGTTTTTAAAGTTAGCTTCTCCCGCCAAAATTGTTTTTAGAACGACGGCCATAGTTCAGAATATTCCCGTTTTCTACGGGATCTGGCCGTCACCCTACAAAGGCTCCTCGGGTGAGAAATGGAATGATCATGATAAAAGTGTATTGGCTTAATGAAGTAAGGGGCAGGGCTATTCAGTAGTCTATTTTAGTACAAATGCAGAATGGATCTAGTATATGTGATATGTATGATTTAGGAAATGGAGTCTAGCATTTTTTTCTTTTTCAAAGAAAACCAGCCATTGTATTGACAGCCATTTCATTAATATTTTCAGGATAATGATGATAAGGAAGTTAAATCTGGAATTATCGGACTTAGAGCCATCTTCTTGCATTTACTGAAGAATGGAGACATTAAAACCCCTGCAGAGATACCAGGTAAAACCAAGAGGTAACACTTTAGTTTGAATCAGTATTATTAGTAGTTAATTTTTTTATGGTAACAGGATTTCATTTACAATATTATCGAGAAATGTCATCTGCAGATGACCAAGGTCCACAAGATTAGACCCTATTTCCTAATTAAATGTATTGAAAATAGGAAGAAAGAAAAAGTATTCATGTTCATACATACCCACAATTTTCTTGTGATTATACATTAATAAAAATAACAGCAAAATGTGCAGGAATAAATTTCTATAATTTTTTATTTTTTATTTTTTATTTTCTCTCATTTTTATTTGACTAGGAGGCTATCCAAAGTAATTTTTCATAATTATTCTTTGATATTAAACTATAGTAAATCAATACAAAATGTAGTTTGTTGATGTTTGTTAAAAACTAAAATCCTTTGCAATTAGTGTTAGTTGTTAGTCAGGATTACTTCAAGAATAATAATTGTACACTTCAATAAAGTGGTTGCATCAAATTAGTTTTATATACAGTATTTATCAACAGAAATTAAAGTTTCATTTACAATAGAAAATCAGAAATACCCTGTCTTATATAATAATGATTATACTGTTATAGTAAGAAAAAGCAATTATTAAAATCATAGGAATAATAATGATCAGTAAACTATATATCTTGTGGCAGCTGAATGAACAAAAGTAGATGAACAGATGTAGATTTGAGACCAAAATGTACATTCGTTGGCTACTTTTTCTTTGTTACATTCATTACATTTTTTATTTATAGACCTCTTTTACCATAAGAATTCAATTATATTTGCATTACAACATTCGTCTAATAAAATATGATGTATTGATAAGCCTCTAAGAAGTAATTTTGAGTCAGTATCAGGCAGACAGTGTACAGGACAGCAAATCTCTCTATGAAATTTAATAACTATAAATCAAGTCCATAAGGTATAACTGATGATTTTTTTTGTTTAAAGACGTAATCAAAAGAACACTTACTTCTGTGAACAACAAGTTCTCCTCCAAGTTCATTATATTTCATAAGAAAAAGATAAATAGCCTGGTTATGAAGAGTAATCTTACAAATGCGAACTATAATTTGAATTACAGAGGAGATATGTACCACTATATGTACATGTTCAGTTGAAGAGTGCAAGCAAACTTCTTTCTTCAAACAGGAACACCAAAAATTCTTACCTTTAAGTAATGTGACATCAGTCTGTTGAGAGCATTGCAAGTTACTAACACAGCTATAATTGACAGCTCTAAGGAAAAGTAAAACAGGATTAATATTTGGGTTATGTTTAGGATTTCAATAAATCTCTTTCTATTTCAGATGACCTGATGACAGCAAGTCAAAAATTTGATAAGTGGCTATTTGCGAGATACAACGAAACTTTCCAGAAATTAATTAGCCTTCTGAGACATGAAGGTTAGTGCTGCTTATAAATGCTTTTCTGTGAAGTACTGTATTTTCAGTTTCTGTAACCTTCTTTTATATACCATAACAATTGGGGTTTAATCAGACCTCACTTTCCAGAAGTGATGATCTTTTTGCAGCTTCCAAATGTGGTGGCGATACATATCCCCTATTAAATTACAGTAGTTACAAAATTTTGTAAGTGATGTTTAGGAGTCGTACAGAAATGTAAGGAGATATGTTTATACATTAAAGAGACTTGTTATACATTATCCTTTATACTAATTCTTTAATTTGGTGAAGTGCTCTCTCTTTAGTTTCAAAGCTCCTGTTAATTTATCACTACTCGGTAGTTTAATCCCCATAGGGATGTACAGTACTGCCATCCGTGCACCTCTTTGTTACTTAACAGTCTTTGCGTCTTTCTCATCCTTAGCGGCACTCACTTTTTAGTCTTCTAAGTTCTATAACTCCTTTCTTGCATCCTTTCTTCCAATTTGCTGTCCAACCACTAACTTTTACTTTGTATAGTAGCTGAGGGTTTTCCCTTGCGTTTAATGTGGGTGCTGAATAACCTTCCAGCTCAATTGTTCCATTCTACAGTATGTCCCAGATTCATACATACATACATACACCAAGGCACTTCCCCCAATTTTGGGGGGTAGCCGACATCAACAAATGGAACAAAACAAAAAAAGGGGACCTCTACTCAGATTCATAAATGCAATAAATAAAATCAATAACTATTTATTTTAACCAGATACCAAATTTACATTAATGTAAACTGGCCAAGGAACCTATTGGATTGTTAAATAGGAAGAAAGCAAAGTAAGTGATTGTAAATTACAGAAAGGAATATGTGTCCTATAGTGTTATTTCAAGGGACCTTTGATATTACTTACAGTGGTGAACCACACAAGGTTTACTGTAGCTGGCATTGTAGATTGTAAAATATTTGGTAAACTATGAATTATAAGGTTCAGCGACTCTCTTTTGTTACTGCCAAGTTTGTAAGTTCTTGTCTGTTTTTCATGACCTACATCTTTCTTCTTTCAAAAGGCCATTCAGTAGCTTTGTCAATAGTGAAGCCAAGCATCATCTCACTTTTTTCTTTTTCTTTTCCTTGGATATGAGCTAGAAAAGGGTATCAGGTATTCCAACTCAATTACACTTTACTGGTAAATTAGGGAAAAAAGTTAATTGTTACTCATTGATTTTTTTGATAACAATGTAATGTTCATTAAATTGTAGGTGCTGCTCAAGCGACTGCCTTATCAACAATTATAAAGTTAATGAAAGCTGAAAATAGACGTTCAGTTCGTAAGAAAACCGAAGGTCGACCTAGTTTCCCGTCCTATAGATTACAAGTAAGTAAATGTATACTGTGTTGGATCTTGAGAGTTATGCAAATTAATTAAAATTAGTTTGTTGACAGAAAAGAACCTTTGTTTGAGATTGAATAAAAAATAATACAGGTGTTCACTTTTTATACTGTAAAAAAAATTTGTTGACGAATAATTTTTGTTTTTCAGGCCTTATTGGATGAACTAATATCAAAAAATTATGATCATCAGAAATGCATAACAAACTTGAAAGAACAGATGGAATGCCAAGATTTCCTGTTTCATTCACTCAAGGTGAGTCACCTGGTTAATTGTTCAATTATGTACATAAATACGTTACCTAAAATTATACGAAAATAGGTAAGGAAATCATTTTATATGAAGAAACCCACCTTACAGTGTTTTATATAATTGTTTGTACTTATGATTACATGCTAGCATAAATTGAATGGGTAATTCATTCTATATATTGTGCTGTAAAGGGATGTTCCATGGAATATGTTGATACTGTATTTTAGACAATTTTTAATTGCTATACTGTGTGCTGGAAAGAGTTTTTTACCTTCAAGATTATGCAATGTACAAATCTTTTACAATTCATTATGATTTTACTAATGCTTTTACTAGAACCAATTCCTTTGGAAAGTTATTCTGAAAAGAACTTCTATCATTCTTTAACCCTTTTACCCCCAAAGGACGTACTGGTACGTTTCACAAAACTCATCCCTTTACCCCCATGTACGTACCGGTACGTCCTTGCAAAAAAATGCTATAAATTTTTTCTTTTTTCATATTTTTGATAATTTTTTGAGAAAATTCAGGCATTTTCCAAGAGAATGAGACCAACCTGACCTCTCTATGACAAAAATTAAGGCTGTTAGAGCAATTTTAATAAAATATACTGCAAAATGTGCTGGGGAAAAAATAACCCCTTGGGGTCAAGGGTTGGAAATTTCCAAAGAGCCTGGGGGTAAAAGGGTTAAGTTGACTACCCTCAATGTTAAAGTAAGTCAACTACTCACTGTTTCATTTAACAGTAAAAGTTAATAACTTTGGTGTTTAGTTCTCATTTCATCTCTTGTAATTTGTTCATACTTTATATAAACTTTTTGCCTTTTAACCCTTTAACCCTCAGGCTATTTGGAAATTTCCAACCCTTAACCCCCAGGGGGTTATTTTTTTCCCAGCACATTTTGCAGTATATATTATTTAAATTGCTCTAACAGGCTTAATTTTTGTCAGAGAGAGGTCAGGTTGGTCTCATTCTCTTGGAAAATGCCTGAATTTTCTCAAAAATATGAAAAAAATATTTTTTATAGCATTTTTTTGCAAGGACGTACCAGTACGTCCATGGGGGTCAAGGGATGGCTTTTGTGAAACGTACCAGTATGTCCTTTGGGGGTAAAAGGGTTAAAATAAGGAATATCTTCAGCCGAGCTGAAAAAGCTCTTGATTTTGTTGACGGGGTAGATAATGACAGACGACTCTTCTGCTTTGTCTTTAGCTGCACCAAGTATGGAATGTACTGTTGTATCCTATCCAAGGCTCTTTCTTATACCTTTTAGTTTGAATTGTTTCATTAGCTTTGTGTACAAAATAAAGATGAGTCTTTTATGTAAAGAACAAAGGTTTGTGTTTGTGTTGGAACAAGTGATGAATTTGGAGATAATTTGTATTTTTCCTAACTATACAAACCTGAGGTCTTTACTCATACTTTCCTGCCATTACCTACACTTTAAAAAGGCCCAGCGACAATCAGAATGAATTCTCAGTGAGGAAGCAAGGGGGCCATTTCTTCCCTGCTCCCGGTTGTTACACCTTGTATTTTACGTAGGAACAAGGCACAAATTTTTAAAGTCATTTGTATTTTTCCTAGCTATACAAATTTGAGTCCTTTACGTATGTTATACAGTACTTTCCACCTCAACCCACCCCTCTCAGTCATGAGTCAAAGGGGATGCCCAACCCTGCCCTTACTCCCACCTGTTGTTTAACTCCTTGTCAAAACAATTTAACGGCCATCCAGGTCTTGCTAAAAGCGTATTCCCTGCCTACAGAACTCAGGTTTGTATAGTTATGAAAAATAGAAATTAATTAAAAATTTTTGATGTTTTAAATTAATGTCTTTTTCCCTGCTACGCAAACCTGAGTCCATTAAATTAACTTCCCTTCTCAACCATCCCTCTTAGTCCAGGGCTTAAAAGTTAAAAGTGAGGCTAGTCCGGCTCCCTCCACTAGTCATTTAACCCATCGTTAAATTATCCTAATGACTGCCTCCAGCTTATGCCGAAACATGTACCTATTAAAGGACTCAGGAAAAATAAAAATTATTTTAGAAATTTGTGATATTGTTTATAAAGCTACTACTTTTGTCTGCATCTTTTCTATTTTTATGTGGGGTCGATATTTTGTTTATAAAACCTATGTCAAATATAAGCATACCTTGTCTAAATAGCTTATGCTCTTGTGTTATGGATGGTAATCCTTTTCAGTAATATTGCATGGTTTTTGTATTGCTCCATTTTGCATCGATAATATTTTTACCAACAATTTGTCACTATCTTCCAGAGCCTAAGCGTCATCGTCAAAAAACATAACAAGGAATCTGTAACAGAAAAATACATGAATAATCTTTTGCTCATGTTAGAACAGATGAATATCCCAGATGCTAGTGACAACCTAATTGTTTGTACGAAGTCATTTAGAAAAGAAAAGGATCAGGCTGGTAAGAGACTTCAGTGTTTCATAATCCATTTATGAGAAAAACTTGCAATATTTATCTATATAGAAAGAGTATTGAAAAGCACTCTTTGTTGATTAAAGTAAATTTATATATATTCTTTTTTTTTGTCTTGACAGGAAATGAGTCTTCCAATTCAAAAGGACCATCAACATTAAAGTTATCTTACCCCAAAGCCAAGAGGGCTATCAATATTATTTGGAATGAGATAATAAGTTATCCTCTTAATGGCAGTTTGTATCGTCGCTGTCTTATCCTTATCCCTGAGAAAATAATGCATCATCTGGAAAAGCCTATACGTCTCACAGGGTTTTTTATGGATGCTTATGACCTTGGTAAGTACTGAACTGTTTTGTACCTCGGTATGTTAACTTAACCCTTTTACCCCCAAAGGACGTACTGGTACGTTTCACAAAAGCCATCCCTTTACCCCCATGGACGTACCGGTACGTCCTTGCAAAAAAATGCAATGAAATTTTTTTTTTTCACATTTTTTATATTTTTTTGAGAAAATTCAGGCATTTTCCAAGAGAATGAGACCAACCTGACCTCTCTATGACAAAAATTAAGGCTGTTACAGCAATTTAAAAAAAATATACTGCAAAATGTGCTGGGAAAAAAATAACCCCCTGGGGGTTAAGGGTTGGAAATTTCCAAATAGCCTGGGGGTAAAAGGGTTAATGTACTATATGTTAACTAATCTTTCATAAGTGATTATTTATAACTGGTACAGAAATTGAAAGTTCTACAGAAAAAGCTATCAGTGGGGTATCATCATGTTACCGAGTTGAATGAAAATCAATATTCTGAGAAATTATATCACTACTTTTCTCATTACTGCTCTTCATAGCTATAGGATTTATTTCATTGGAGAAAGTCTTGGTTGGGAGACTACTTTTTTGTACTGTATTTTAATGGGCATATGTTATTTTTGGAGATAGAAATCAATACTAGCTTGACCTTTGGACATTAGAAGAATATATCATTTGATCTAGTTCCTGTGCATGTGCTGTACAGTAAAACTCAAACTATGAAACATTTGTTGTAATCTTCAAGAAATATTTATTTGTAAATTATTGTTTCAAGAAAGTTCAACTTACTCTTTAAGATTAAATTATTATATTCAAGACCAAGTGTTTCAAGGAGCCTTTTGAGAGTTAACATTTTTAATTAATTTATATTTTTTATCTATATTTGATACAAATAGAAATGGTGATAAGGATGAATGAGATATGTTTAATATATAAAATATTGATATTTATCCCTGCCCTTTTTACAGCCACAAAGTATTCTATTGGGTCCTGTAGGCAAACAAACATTCACACATAATCGTCATCTCAGCCTCCCGCTTGAATAGCCATTCTGCCATATATATGATCAATGGGATTGTGATGAAATAAGTTGTTCTTTTAATGCAAAACCATGTTTTCTAATATATGCTGAAATGTACACTTACAAATCTATGGGTAGGAAAAATACAAGTTAATTTTAAAATTTGTGATGTTAAACCTGTTCTTTTTTTTTATATCAAGTAAAGGTATTTTTATATTTTAATGATTTCAGGTGGAGCACTCAGTCTTTTAGCTTTGCAAGGGGTCTTCATATTGGTGAACAAGTATAACTTGTAAGTACTATGCTGTTTGACTGCAGCTCCAGTTTTATATCATAAAGTAAGCTAATAGAAGTCCATTGTGGATAATGAAAACATTTAACTTTACCTATTATTAATTTTTTGGCCTGTTTAAACTTCAAAAAGATTACAAAATATATTATCTGATAGCCACTAGAAGAGTTGGAAAACCCAGGCCTTTATAGCTGAGGACTATGAAGTGGGGAGTGGATGATGATGAATGGAGAGGCATTGAATTAAAAGCTTAAGATAGAGAAGACTAGTGAAATTTAATCGAGGCCCTTTGCGTCAATAGGCAAGGTTTCCAGTTCGTTGTGTTCTCCAGGGATTGACTTATTTGCTACACAAACAGAAAGCTCCTCCCATTATTTCTTCCCCAGTCCCAGACCAATGGTCCGCGTTTTAAATTACCGTCCAACACCTATGAGACCACATGGATGTTTAGGTCTTTCCCCCGCTCAACCTTGTTCCGTCTGCTAATCAACCGCGTAGCAATTAGGGCGGGACTTAAGTTGACCCTAGTGGCTCCTAGATGGCCTCATACTGAATGGTATCCCATTCTGCTCTTTCGAGATGCCTCATTTTCCCAAGGAAAGTAGGCCATCCTCTGTGATTAATGTTGTAGGAGTGATTCTCCTCCAGTCATATCATCTTCAGAGCAGATCACGGTTTTCTTAGTCTTCCTTCACTGAGATAAGTTCCTCTCAGTCACTGCTGTCTAAGCTACAACTCAGCCTTGAGCATAGTCTTTCCTACAGAAGGTGAAAGACCTCTCCTCATAGTTGTCTTTGCTCGTGAGGAGCTTTGAGCAGTCTTGCACATCTTAGGCCGCAGGCTCTGCAGGTTAAAATGTCCCTCGTTCTCAAGACTCTCACATGTACTTGTTCAAGCTTTTGAGAAGGGAGTCAGTCAGGGTTCAGGCTATCATGACTCTCTGCGGCTATAACATCGGCGAAAAGTTTAGGCAAGTTACACTGTTTCATGCCTTAATGGGTTGAAGGAGATCCCGTAGTTTAGTGCAAGGTTGTGTCCAAAACTCCAAACCTGTCTGGGTGTGACTCTAGGTTCAAGCCCTTCTCTATCCTCTTTCTACATGAAGTGTTTGGTGGCATGGAAGGAGATTATTTTATCTTGTGAGGGCTCTACACTGCTGTTTGAAGAAGACCCAACACTTCAGACCCGAATGTCAGCAACTTTTCCATAGCACAAACAGAACCAAGAAAGAGGTTTCTATATATACTCTGTTTCGGACTTAGTGAGATGATCCCTAATTCATACACCTCAACTGCTGAGAGGGTTAGGATACCAGGTAAGACCAGAAATTGGAAAGTAAAGGGTTAGGTCCCACCCTTGCCTTCAAGAGGAATCTTGCAGTTGGGCAGATGTTGAAATTTGGAGTGTTTATACACCATACCACTTAAGGGCCTTTAATCTACAAGAGTACCCACGAGTCCCTTGACACCTTTGTGCTTGGTCTAATGGTGGCTGCACAAATAGTTGTGTAATAAGTCCAGCTCCCATGCGGCATGCTAAGCTCCTTGTTTATGGTAATGTATAGATGTATGTCTGGAATGAAAACAGAATGACTTGCTCTTCTCTTCTATTTTATAAAGTGGTCGAAGCATTACTTGATGGATATGATTTAATGCTGGTAAACTACATTTCCGAGCTCCATTCTTTAAAGTTTAGAGAACATTCTCCCCCATCCTCCCTAGACAAAGGGGAGGATGGTGAAATATATACCAACCCGTTACTCATTATACACTAGGTATATTATTCCAGACTGCTATCTACTTATGGAAAGGGGTCCCTCCTTTGACCAATGGGTTGTTGTGGCCTATTGGTAATATCTCTGCCTGGTGATTGCCAGACTGGGATTCAAGTCCCACTAAAACTCATTAGTTCCTTTAGTGTCTACAACCTCACCATTCTTGTGAGCTAAGGGTGGGGGGTTTATGAGAGCTTATAGGTTCACCTACCAAGTCATCAGCAGCCATTGCCTGGCCCTCCCTGGTCATAGCTTGGGTGGAGAGGTACTTGGGCATTGGTCATATTATTATGATCGTATAAGGTGGAAAAGCAAGATGCTATAAGCCCAACGGACTCCAACAGGGAAAAGTAGCCTAGTTAGGAAAGGAAACAAGGGAATAAACTACAAGAGAAGTAATAAACTATCAAAATGAAATATTTTAAGAACAGTAACAACATTAAATTAGATCTTTCATATATAAACTTAAAAGTAAAAAAAAAAAAACCAGGAGGAAGAGAAATTAGATAGAACAGGTGGCCAGAGTGTACCCTGAAGCAAGAGAACTTTAATTCATGACAGTGGATGGCCAGGGTACAGAGGTTGTAGCACTACCCAAGACTAGAGATCAATGGTTTGCTTTTAGTGTGTCCTCCTAGACAAACTGCTCACCATAGCTAGTCTCTCTTCTACCCTCACCAAGAGGAAATTAGCCACTGGACAACTACAGTGCAGTAATTAACCCCTTGAGTAAAGAAGAATGTTAGGTGTTGTCAGATGTATGAGGACAGAGGAGAATGACGGAAGAATAGGCCAGACTATTAAATAAAGTGCATGTTTAGGCAAAGAAAAAATGAGCCATAACCAGAGAAAAGGATCCAATTTAGTACTGTCTGGCCAGTCAAAGGATCCAATAACTCTCTAGGGGTAGCATCTCAACTGGTGGTTGGTGCCCTGGCCAACCTGACTACCTTTGTATATATGGTCAGTCTCTAGAGCATTGTCCTGCTTGGTAGGGCAAAGTCACTCTCCATTGCCTCTGCCTATAAACCTTTAAACCAATCATATTGGTCAGGCTAAACCCTATCAGCTTATTTATCCCCATGATAGACAGATAGGAGGTTGCTCATGTCGTATCCTTTTCTTCCGAATGGAATCGGGTAGTTTCGCATAACCAAAGGTAGAAAGAACCAATCAATTCGGTTCTAGGGGGACTTCTGACCATCAATTAGTTAGTCTTCTTAATCAAAGGACAAAAGGTTTGCATATGCATAGGGACAAATAATTTTTTAAAAAGTGATTTGTATTTTTCCTAGGTATACAAACCTATGTCCTTAAAGTTAAACTTTCCACCTAAACCACTCCTCTCAGTCCCGAGCTGAAAGGTCATCATAAGTGAAGAGCTTTTGACAGGTAGGGGATATGCCCGAGAAGGCTGCTCGTGTTAAAAACATATTCCCAACTTGAAGGACACGGGTTTGTGTAGCTAGGAAAAATACAAATTACTTTTAAGAAGTTATATTTATCTGTTGTCTATTCCCCATTTGCTCTTATCCATTTTGAGGAGCAAAATTACAATGTACATTTATCAATTCTTGCATCCTTTTTGACACCAATACATTAATTATGTTTTGGTCCAGTAATGACTAGGGTTCAGTAAGTATCCAGTACTATAAAACTGCCTGCAATCAGTCATCCATTCTTAAAATAATTTGTTTTATATGTATTTTTCAGAGACTACCCAAATTTCTATCAGAAATTGTATGGCCTTTTGGAACCCACCATATTTCATGCCAAATATAGACCAAGATTCTTCATGTTAATGGATCGATTCTTGTCTTCAACGTAAGTGAAATGTTTGTACTTTGCTATGTTTTGATATTTTCTTCCATTTCCAGATGTCATTTATATTATGTTGTTTTTAATTTGATAAGATGGCTCTCGTTTAATTCATATTTGATTTTTGTTGCAGAAAGTAAAAAACTTTTCTGGGCAAAGCCCAGGGGATTGGTCATTATATACTCAGAAAAGATTGGAACTCGGTATTTGTTAGTTTCAGGAAGCAATCTTAATTGGGATGATTTTTCAGTTTGATTGAAAGCAGTGATGTTTCAGAGTGAATACTGGAAATTCTATGAGAGTTATTGGGTCTCTTATATAAGTATTTGTTGCATTGCAAACCTATTACAGTCTGTTAAATTTCATATTCCTGATATAGATATTAACCCTTTTACCCCCCTATTTGGAAATTTCCAACCCTTAACCCCCAGGGGGTTATTTTTTTCCCAGCACAATTTGCAGTATATTTTTTTCAAATTGCTCTAAGAGCCTTAATTTTTGTCATAGAGAGGTCAGGTTGGTCTCATTCTCTTGGAAAATGCCTGAATTTTCTCAAAAAATTATCAAAAATATGAAAAAATAAATTTTTATAGCATTTTTTTGCAAGGACGTACCAGTACATCCATGGGGGTAAAGGGATGGCTTTTGTGAAACGTACCAGTACGTCCTTTGGGGGTAAAAGGGTTAATCTCTGGCACTGTCATTCAATTAGTTCATTATGCATGTTGCATAAGATTTTTTTATAATTCTGATCATCCTTTACATTTAGATCTTCCTGGACAGTTCCATCCTGTTTGTAATACAGTACTAGGTATGCAGTTAATTCTTATAGTTAGGCCTCCATCATGAGGCTCAATACTACACAGTACTCTAGAAGTTTTATTCCAGCTGTGACCAAGTTGTGGAATGATCTTACTACTCAGGTAGTTGAATTAGTAGCTAAAAGTTCAAACTCGCAGAAAATGTTTTTATGTTGAACAGGCTTACATAAGTCCTTTTATAGTTTATATATTAAATATTTGTTTTAATGTTGTTAATGTTTTTAAAATATTTTATTTCAATTTTTCATTAATTCTTATATCTTTTATTTTCTTATTTCCTTTCCTCACTGGGTTATTTTTCAGCTTTTGGAGCCCTTGGGCTTATAGAATCTTGCTTTTCCAACTAGGGTTGTTGCTTAGTTAGTAGTAGTAATAATAATAATAAATCATAATAATAATAATAATAATAATCATAATAATAATAATAATAATAATATTGTATATAACTTATTTTTGAGTTAGTTCAAATCCCCCACACACTATTTTAAGAAAATAAAATTAGTTTTAACAATAAAATTTATTCTTTTTTACACTCACCTGATGTTCATGTTTTGCTCTTTTAGTGTGTTTTTTTTTAGACATACATTACTGTATAACTTAAAAATTAAAATTTCCTTTATTTTTAGCTTCCAGTAGGCTTAGGCTTGTAATACAACATAGATAATCTGGTTTTTAATGGTAATTACCATGTCTTGAATATACTGCCGCCTTTTTGTCTTTATAGTCTCCTCTTGATATCACTGGTCTTTGGAGACATGTATAAAAACATCAGGCGAGTATAAAATGATAAATTTGATTGTTAAAATTCCATTTATTTTCATGAAAACTCCCCTGCTGTTCCTATTTCAACACTCAGTGAAGGAAAGAGATAGGAAATGTAAAGCCTTAAAGTAATAATCGTATTTAGCATCCGAGACTCTCCTCTTGGCCTAGTGCTGTGATAATTAAATCACAAAATCAGGTTTGTTTATAACTCAATCCTCTAGATAGTGAACCAAATAGAACCCTATCAAACTACTGTATACTTATAAATTACCCAACACACTATTTTAACACTTTTTTTTTTTCAAAAAAAAAAAAAAAAACATTAAATTTACCCAAAAGAAAATTATCATTTAAACTACATCCCTTGCAGTCAAACCTTTGACCTTAAAATCAATCTTAGCACAGAATGTAGGTACAAGATAAACTAATCTGATTTCCTCCAAAACCTTCATTATATGCAAGACTTTCTAATCCACTAATGCACTAATGTGCTTCGTTCATTCTAAAACTAACAGAAAGAGAGTCCTAGATGTGAGATCTTAACAGAAAGAGAGTCCTACAGTAGAAGCGAGATCTTAACAGAAAAATCTTTTATAGGCTCAAAACAAGAACCCTTTAAATATTGTAATACAACAACCAGATTCTAATAAACTGTTCTAAACATGTTACCCTCCTGACTAGTACAGTGTTAATGCATTTGCCTGTCTGTTACATAACAGAAAATTGATCCCAGCCTATTCGTTTGTTGTTGATTGCCTGTCTATTAAAGCGAGACGGGGGCTCTTTAGACTCATGATCTTAGGCCCCAATTTTCCATCGTGGGACTATGAGTTTAAGTTGTTTATTGGGGAGGTTACTGCAGTTGGCTTGATGTCTCATTCCCAGCGTGGGACTATGAGTTTAAGTTGTTTATTGGGGAGGTTACTGCAGTTGGCTTGATGTCTCATTCCCATCGTGGGACTATGAGTTTAAGTTGTTTATTGGGGAAGTTACTGCAGTTGGCTTGATGTCTCATTCCCAGCGTGGGACTATGAGTTTAAGTTGTTTATTGGGGAAGTTACTGCAGTTGGCTTGATGTCTCATACCCAGCGTGGGACTATGAGTTTAAGTTGTTTATTGGGGAAGTTACTGCAGTTGGCTTGATGTCTCATACCCAGCGTGGGACTATGAGTTTAAGTTGTTTATTGGGGAAGTTACTGCAGTTGGCTTGATGTCTCATTCCCAGCGTGGGACTATGAGTTTAAGTTGTTTATTGGGGAAGTTACTGCAGTTGGCTTGATGTCTCATACCCAGCGTGGGACTATGAGTTTAAGTTGTTTATTGGGGAAGTTACTGCAGTTGGCTTGATGTCTCATACCCAGCGTGGGACTATGAGTTTAAGTTGTTTATTGGGGAAGTTACTGCAGTTGGCTTGATGTCTCATACCCAGCGTGGGACTATGAGTTTAAGTTGTTTATTGGGGAAGTTACTGCAGTTGGCTTGATGTCTCATTCCCAGCGTGGGACTATGAGTTTAAGTTGTTTATTGGGGAAGGTACTGCAGTTGGCTTGATGTCTCTTGTACTTTTATCTTTCCAGACATGTACCCGAGTATGTAATTGCAGCATTCATTAAGAAGCTGGCCCGCTTATCATTGTCAGCACCAGCTTCATGCCTTGTACTTACTCTCAAGTTCATTGCAAACCTTCTCATCAGATATCCAGGCCTAAAAATACTTGTTCATAACCCCGATGCCATAGGTAAGATATCCCTATACATTTTATCCTACTTACAATATTTCCATACTGTTTTAACATTTAATCTATTTAGATTCCCATAATGTCAAGATGTCAAAGCATGAATTTGTTTAAAGGTTCCAATAAGTCTTTATATGGCATAAAAAGGTATATCTGTGCCTGAAAATTTCCAAAAAATGTTTACAAGTTGTCATTACCTTTTAGGCACCTAGTTGCTTTTCCTTGTTGCAGTAACTGAAGTTTTATTTCTTGTTTCCCAACTGTGTTATTTGTTATTTTGGGTTAAATTTAGATATATTTTATATGAAAGTAAAGGCCATCAAGTCCTCTAATTTTGTTTGTATTTAAATAGCTTATTTGAAGGAAATTTTTATTTATAGGTGTCAGTTTTCAAGCATTTTTCAATACTCATTTCATCAATGTTTCATTTACATCTTGTAAGCTTTTTTACCTATTCATCATAAAGCACACGTCTGCACCTAAAAAACAAACCCAAAGTTAGCATGTATAATAGCTGTGATGATTGTTTGGTTTGTTTACTAAGCGATCCTTGAAGATAGTAGAAATATCTATAAGCTTCATGAAGGGTAAAACCAGAAAGGGGTAAGAAGCATTGAAAAGTTGCATACACAGATGTATAAATCACTATGAATAGTTAGAATTATTAGAGGGTATGGAAGAAAGCGGACACAAATCTCCAATTTATTTCTAAATAACTTCAGAAATTTGTGATTTTTCCTTTGCTTAGATGTTCAAATCATTTAAAAGACTTTAGTTTTATACTAAACTCATTGTTTGTAAAAAGATTTTTGAATACCTTTGATTCATAATACAGTAATATTTTGAGTGCTCCAATTTGTTGAGCGAAGTTACAGCAATAATTTGTAGTGTGTGTTGCCTTTTTCATTTTTATGTCACATTTTCCCTACACTTTTCAATCATTTATATAAGTTTGTCTTAGCTATGTAGATTAAAATAAATGTATCTGACATATGATTACTATGTCTGTCATAAATGTAACAAATGTCATAAAATTGATTGGAAAGAAAAGTTAATAATAAAGAAATGAAAATTTTTAAAATTTAAGTTTCAAAGCATGTATCTAATCCATTTAAAGATGCTTATTAAAGTTTATAAAGTAGAATTGCTAAATGTTTGAAAAATTAAAAGTTTAATAGAACCAGTTTTACACAGGTATGATGCCAATAGAAAATAGGCTTTTATTTTCATATAGAAAAACTGACTATTTGATATTATAAGAAGTTTAAGTGTAAACATGCAGTTTGTATCTTTTCAGACACTTTATCTTCTTTTCTCACATCATCATAAATTTGTGTGTGATTATAGGAGTATGTATTTCAACATTATTTTTCAATTTTTCAGAACTAGAAAATGATCCATTTGACCCAAATGAGCCGGATATGTCAAAGTGTCGAGCTTGCGAAAGTAGTTTGTGGGAAATTGCAACAATACAACAACATGTAATCCCTAGTATATCTAAAGCCACAGGGTTTATAGAGAAAACTTTACCAATCATAGAATATGATATCTCCGAGTTAGTTGAAACTACATATGAAGAGGTAAGACAATTTGTTTATATTAAAATTGTTTCAGTCGTGCGTTTGATTTAGATATTACAACGGACAAAAATTTACTCAATGAAAGGGAATGTTCTACTTATTGTTTATGCAATTCAAAATTGCAATCTCTGAGTTAAATGTCAAAGGCATTGCAACTAAATGCAAGTCGAGAAACTTTGAAAGGGAAGTTATTTACTTACAGTAATTGCCTGAGATCATACCACATTAATGTTTTATCTACACTTTTTTAATACTGTATGTGAAAAATAATTTTTCTGTAAAGTAAATTTGGTATTCAACAATGTATGATCAATCTAAGTAGTTCTGTATGTTTTTTCTAGAGTACTGAACTAGCATTATTAATTATTACTACAAATCTCTCATGATTTTTATTTTTCTTTTACTCCAGAAGCCTTTTTAATTAACACTTACTGTAAAATGTAAAAAAATTAGAAATTTTTTCTCCATTTTTCTTAAGCTTCAACCAGTATACACTCTACCAAAGAAATAGATCCCTCTAGCAATAAGTGGTAGGAAGCCCAGGTTGTAGCATTGTGTATTTCTAGTTTACTCCGTTGACTGGGAATAATCGAATACACTCAGATTGTTTACATACCGCACTTTAAGATGTCTTCCCTTGATTTGATTTACAGTTACTTCCTGGAAAGTGCCGAGGAATTATTTCTTGGAGATCATGTTTTGCATTCCCTTGTAATGCATTGTGGGGTCAATTCTGCAATTTAAATACAATAGTCATTGTGAAGAGTGCATTTCTCCCTTAGCACCACTAATGAGAATCTGTTTCAATGGTTGTTGATCAAGTTATCTGTTCTTGAGAGCCAGGGAAGACCAGGGTAGTTGATTGTAGTAGGATGACTGATATCGATATGCATCCACCTTTACACAACACAATTTTAGCTTTCATAGTGATGAGCTTCACAAAGTCTTGACAGTACTTGCTCCCTTTGTTTATATTTCATTAGTCTAGTGAATCCTCCCGTACTCTTGGTAATTCTGGTACAACTAGTTTGGATTGGTTTCATCCCGTTTCAAACAACAGTCTTCCCCGTTCACTTGTAATATCGACCAATAGTTTGACTCGCATAACATTAACTGAACGCTAATGGATCCATATCTATCGTGAATACTTGTTTATGTTACTACTCAGTTTTCAAAGGGTAAACAAACTGAGAAGCCAGCTGATGTTCACTCAGATTCTCCTGCAGGATAGATAAAGGAGGAAGAGGAATCTCTGTGTTAGAGATGAAAGTGAGGAAGTACAGCCTTCATGTAACCTTATTACCGACATATACCCTAATAAAAGGGTTAAGGTAAATTTGGAAGTATCTTGTCTTACCAAATCGAAGAGGTGGCTACTTCCGAGGCAGTTTACACACCTCAACTCGGCAGCTTTGTTATGAATTAGTCCCTCTAACACAGAAACGTGGTAATTCATTAGGGCTAATCAATTACCTGATCTCTTTTTGAAGAGAGATTTAGTAAACAGTCTTAATCCAGTCATTGTGCCTCAAAAGAAAAAATGTCAAAATTCAGACTATGCATTAAATGGCTCTTCTTCTTCTTCTTCTTCTTTATCTGCATCTATTCCCACTTCTATGTGGGGTCGATGTTTCTGGTCAGCTTTCTCCATCTACCTCTGTCCCACACCTCATCACCGGTTAATCCCTTAGATCGAAGGTCATCCTGGATACAGTCCACCCACTTTTGCTTTGGTCTCTCTCTCTCCTTCTCGTTCCCTGTACCTCCATTAAATGTTTATTACTCAATTTTTAGGGTGGACAACACTTTGGAATGCATGCGTCTTAGGCTAAGCTAGTCTTAACCTTCCCACAGCCTCTCCTCTCAAATACTTGTATGCTACCTTCCCGTGGTCCCCCTTTTTAATACAGACTGCATGCAAGTGACTGTGTTTCTGACTGTCTTATCAGACTCCCTCTGCTGCCTTGTAGGGTATGCCTCTTTAGGTAAAGGCTAGAAGGAAAACTCCAAAATAAAACCATGCCAGTCTGTCTGGCCGCAAGGCAAGATCTGGTGGACTAGATTATCGGCAGACCGATGCAGCTCCACACCACAGTCTTGCAAATCAAACTTGTGTGCTGCAGGAGGAAGGTGTGGTGTCAAAGTGTACGAGCATTGCTCTGGCAAAGTGTTGTCCACACTAAACAGTCACACCAACAGGCTTTTCAGTCTTACTACTTTCTCTCTAACACCCTCCTTATTTCCATTCTCTTCCTCTCCTCCTAACCCTACTTAAAAAGACCAATGGCGATGGTGGTGGGAATAGACTTGGTGTAACTGGAAACTCTTAGCCTGGACCTGCACACTGGGGGCAGGAATGTGATGGCTGCTTTCCCCGTGATCGTGACCACACAGGAACTCGGTCCGGCACCTGTGACTGAGCAGGCCTTTTCAGGAGTACTGCTGCTCACCCCAACTGCGGAAGGCCCTATAAAAGATGGGCTAAACATCTGTGGTCACACCATCCCAGTCATTGGGAAGCTGCACCCATTGATGCAGCCGTGAAAGAAGGAATAATTTTAGTAAATCGTACCTCAAAGTAGGTACATGGAATGTGCACATCCTCATGAATGCCAGAAACACACACTGCCCTGAAACACGAACAACCTTAGTCTCAAAAGAACTTGCAAGATTCAATGTCTGTGGGGCTGCTTTCAGCGAGACTAGAATAGCTGGCAAAGGCCAAACCACAGTAAGTTGGGCTAGAGTACACTTTCTTTTGGAAAGGGAAAAACCTGAAAGACCACTGTTCCCAGGGTGTTGGCTTTGCAGTTAAGACCCTTATTAGTAAAAGCTCATAACTTGACACCACATGTGATAAATGAAAGAATCACCTCACTAAGACTAACACTCCCGAAAAAACAGTTGATCACGTTAGTATTAGTGTAAGCCCCAACACTAGATGTGGAAGATCATGTCAAACGTGCCTTCTACTAACAGCTTGACAATGCCATATCCCAACTCAAATTCCAGCTGGGGACCATCTCCTTCTCTTAGGTGATTTTCACCTGAGTGGGGCGAGACCATGAACTCTGGCACAACATAACCGGCAGGCAAGGCGTGGGAAACTGCAATGATAATGGCCTCCTCCTTGGTCTACAAACACACAGTTCAGACTCCTGAAATGATTTAAGACCATCTGGAAACATCCTAGATCAAAACACTGGGATATCTTAGATTAGGCCATTGTCAAACAACACAAAAATGAGGTTTTGATCACAAGAAGCATGCCTGGAGCCAATGACTGCTGGACAGACCACTGGCTGCTCATCACAAAATTAAAACTAACCATTGAAAATTAAAACTAACCATTGAAAGGAAGCCACGTAACATCCAACAAAACTAAGCCAGAAGAAGACAAGACACTGGTAAATTAAAAGATCCTGATACATCTCTATCTTTCCAAGCATCAGTCCAGCAGAACCTACCAGGCAGAGAACCGTCAATCGACGCTCAGTGGACTAACTTATGAGATGCCATCAAGGAAGCTGCAAGAACCGTAATCTGCTACCAGAGCAAACAGCACCAGGACTGATTTGACAACAACGACGAAGATATTAAGTCCCTCATTAACGCCAAACATTTAGCTTGAATAGCCCTCGACCCAGACCCTAATTCCGACCCAAAGAAGGCTAAATGTGCACAAGCAAAGTTAGTGTCAAGCCAGGCTTCAAGAAATACAAAATGAATGGTGACAGCAAATGGCTCAAGACCTACAAGGTTATGCTGACAGAAGGGACCTTAAAAGCTTCTTTGCAGGCACAAAGAAATTTTCGGACCAAAGCCCACAGCTGCAGGGACACACTTGGCAGCAAACACCATCCTCATGGAAGACAGAGAGATCCATAACTGTTGGGTAAAACATTTCAACACCCTCCTGAAGAGGAACTCATCAGCCCAACAAGACTTCTTCCGAAATGTGCCACAACATCCACCCGAATTGTTCCTACCACCTACATTTTAAGAATTCAATGCAGCTTTAAAATGCATGTGCCAAGGGAAGGCCTAGGGCCTAGACAACATTCCCACTAAACTTCCGACCCTTGGTGGTTTAGTCACGAAGATGCGTCTTCACGCCCTCATACTAACAGGCCCCCAATGATTGGAAAGACGAACTCCTTGTCACCATCTTCAAAAAAGGAGATAGAAGAGTGTGTGGAAATTATAGAGAGATATCCTTGCTATCAATTGCAGGCAAGGTCTTGGCAAGGATCCTACCAAATAGATTAAAAAAATGTAGCAGAAACAATCCTGCCAGAATCCCAGTGTGGTTTGCGCCCATCTAGAGGAACCATATACATTATTTTCTGTGCTCGTCTACTACAGGAAAAATCAGAACAGCTAAAACCCAAATTCCTAATTTCCCACGACCTCGAAAAAGCATACGACAGCGTACCAAGAACAGTACAGTAATGTGGTCTGTCCCCAAGCACTTTGGAATCCATGAGCAACTTTTGTTGACATGATCAGAGTCCTACATGATGGGATGACAGCTTAAGTAATCTACCAAAGTAACCTGTCAGCCCCCTTCCCAATCACAGGTGGACTAAACGAGGATGTGTATTAGCGCCGACCCTTTTCTCTCTATACTTAGCTGCCATGCTATATAAAGTAACCCACAACAACCAAGGGGTTGAGATAAAATACAAATTAGATGGGGGAATTTTCAAACTTACCATACTCAATTATCAGCACAACACCAACACCATCAATGTGACGGAACTACAATATGCACATGACAACACTGCCGTGGCCCAAACCCAAGCAGAGCTCCAAGAATCGGTGGATAATTACCATGCTGCCTACATGTGTTTTGGCCTAACAGTTAACAAGGACAAAACTAAGATATTGGCCAAGCCTGGTCCAGGGGAAAATCTACCAGTAACTAC
>NC_090750.1:70538392-70543392 GCF_036898095.1 Palaemon carinicauda
ATATTGCCACATTTTCTAAATTTAACCTCTAGAGACTAAAAGAATAACACTTCAATAAGTGTTATAGCTGTTTGGTTGATGTGGGAGATATAGTTGTTCTTTGGTCTCATGCTGACTTTGTGACAAATGGTCACACAAGATAGTACGTAGTTGAAATGAAAATTAGAGATGCACCGATACCAAAATTTTGGCCAATATCAATACTCTAGGAAAAGCTGCTGCTGATACCGAGAACCAATGCCAAAATATACCAAAACTGATATTATTATTATTATTATTATTATTATTATTATTATTATTATTATTATTATTATTATTATTATTATTATTATTATTATTATTACTAGATAAGCAACAAAACTAGTTGGAAAAGCAGGATGCTATAAGCCCAAGGGCTCCAACAGGGAAAAATAGCCCAGTGAGAAAAGGAAACCAGGAAATAAATGAACTATATGAGAAGTTGTGAACAACCAAAATCAAATATTTTAAGAACAGTAACAAAATTAAAACAGAGCTATAGACTTATGTCAGCCTGTTCAACATAAAAATACATACTGCAAGTTTGAAGTTTTGAGGTTCTACCGATTCAACTACCTGATTCGTCATATTATTCCACAACTTGGTCACAGATGGAATAAAACTTCTAGAATACGGTGCAGTATTGAGCCTTATGATGAAGGCCTGATTACGAACAGGATGGTACTGTCTGGGAAGATCTTAATGAGAAAGATGGTCAGAATTATTACTAGATAAGCTACATTCCTAGTTGGAAAAGCAGGATGCTATAAGACCAAGGCCGCCAAAAGGGAAATATAGCCCAGCGAGGAAAGGAAATAAAGAGATAAATAACTGAGAAATTATGAACAATTACTAGAGAAGCACTCAGAGTGCAGACCTCCGCCACGGCAGCTTATTTCTAGACCTTTTGGACTGATTTTGAGTTTTGCTCATCCATGACCTTGATCTTTGACTTTCAAAAATTTAATAATTTCCAGCTCTGCATAAGTTTAAAATCCCTGCAAGTTTCATTACAATAAAAATTGTGTCTGTATGGTTGATGCATGAAATTTGACCTTTTGCTCGACCTTGGACTCAACCTTGACATTACACCTTAACAGGCAGGTCGTAGGTTGGCCAGGCCACCAGCCATCCGTTGAGATACTTCCGCTAGAGCGTTATGGGGTCCTTTGACAGGTCAGACAGTAATACATTGGATTAGTCAATTTGGTTACGGCTCAATTTCCTTTTGCCTCCACATACACCGAGTAGTCTTCTTTTCTTTATATATTCTCCTCTGTCCTCAGACCTGACAACACCGAGATTACCAAACAATACTTCCTCGCTCAAGGGGGTTAACTACTGCAATATAATTGTTCACGGGCTACTTTCTTCTTGGTAAGGGTAGAAGAAACTCTCTAGCTATGGTAAGCAGCTCTTCTAGGAGAGGGACACTCCAAAATCAAACCATTGTTCTCTTTTCTTGGATAGTGCTATAGCCTCTGTACCATGGTCTTCCACTGTCTTGAGTTAGAGTTCTTTTGCTTGAGAGTACACTCTGGCACATTATTGTATCTTATTTCTCAAGCACTGGTTTTGTTAAAATTTTTATAGTTTATTTAGGAAATATTTATTTTAATGTCACTGTTCTTAAAATATTTTATTTTTCCTTATTTCCTTTCCTCACTGGGCTATTTTTCCTGTTGGAACCCCTGGCCTTATAGCATGCTGTTTTTCCAACTAGGGTTGTAGCTTAGCTAGTAATAATAATAATGATGTATTAGTTGGTGTGAATTTTCATACACTCAAATATGAACCCAGTATGAAGTATGAGACAACGATGTCCAAACTTCTGGCTGATTACGAGCATTGAACATTTTACTTGACCTTGACATTTGAACTTCAAAAATTTAATAATTTCCAGCTTTTTACACAACTTAATCCATGCAATTTTCATTACTCTACGATTAAAATAGTGGGCAACAAGCTGTTCACATACAAGCACACAAACAGGATCGAAAAGATAACCTCATTCCAACTTCGTTGGCAGATGTAAAATATGATACTTTAAGAACAGTAAAAGTAAAAGATTTTTATGTATAAAATATAAAAAAAAAAAAACTTTGTCAGCCTGTTCAACATAAGAAAATTTTCTGCACGTTTGAACTTCTAAAGTTCTACCGATTCAACTACCCGATTATAAAGATCACTCCACAACTTGGTCACAGCAGGAATAAAAACTTCTAGAATACTTTATACAGTATTGATCCTCATGATGGAGAACCTGACTAGAATCCAGTGCAAACTTAATACAGTATTACGAACAGGATGGCACTGTCCAGGAAGATCTGAATGTAAAGGTAGGTCAGAATTACCGTATAAAAAATCTTATGCAACATGCATAAAGTGCCAGACTGTGCCAGAGATTGAAGTCTACATCATGAATAAGAATTTTAATAGACCATATGTTCATGTTCAACAAATTAATATTAGAATCAGCAGTCAAAGACCAGACAGGAGAACGTTACTCGAAACAAGGTAGAATGAAAGAATTAATACACTTCATAATAGATTGATCACTGAAAATTTTACAATAGCTTTCTCATTAAGCCAGGTTTTTGTGCGACTGAAGAAAACACAGTCAAGGAGTTTCTCAAAAGTAAACTTGCTGTCGAAAATTGCACCTAAAATTTTAAAAGATGTTCAGAATTAAAGAAGCATTATCAATGCTGAGATTGGATGTTGAGGAGAAACTGTCCTTGACCTACTTGCAATCATGCAGTTTTGTTAGAATTCAACTTCATGCCCCATAATTTGCACCCTGCACAGCTAGATCTCTATTAAGGGATTCAGCAACCTCAGATCTACATTCAGGGGATGGAATTGATGCAGAGAGAGTAGCATCATCAGCATACGCAACGAGCTTGTTTTCTAGGCCAAATCACATGTCAAGTGTATAGATAAAGTATGAAATGTAATGGGCCAAGAACACTACCCAGAGGAAAACCAGTCATGACATTCCTACACACACTATGGTGCCCATCAACAACAAACTCTTTGCAATCTGTTTCTTAAAAATTCAATTAATGATACTGAGAAAAGACCCTTCACCTTCCAAATGTTTGAGTTTGCAAACAACAGCCTCATTATCAACACAGTCAAAGGCATCCATAAAATCATGTGTGTATATATATACATATATACATGCATGTATATATACACATTTTGGCCAGGGCACCAGCCACCCATTGAGATATTACCACTATAGTATTATGGGGTCCTTTGGCTGGCCAGACAGTACTACATTGGATCCTTCTCCCTGATTACGGTTCATTTTCCCTTTGTCTACACATACACCTAATAATCTGGCCTATTCTTTCCATATTCTCCTCTTACCTCATACACCTGACAACATTTGATATTACTAAACAATTCTTCAGCCAAGGGGTTAATTACTGCACTGTGATTGTTCAGTGGCCACTTTCCTCTTCATAAGGGTGGAAGAGACTTTAGCTATGGTAAGTAACTTTTCTAGGAGGAGGACTCTCCTAAATCAAACCATTGTTCTCTAGTCTTAGGTAGTGCCATAGCCTCTACCATGGTCTTCTACTATCTTGGGTTAGAGTTCTCTTGCTTGAGGGTACACTCGGGTACCCTATTCTATCTTATTTCTCTCCCTCTCGTTTTGCTGAAGTTATTTTATAGTTTATATAGGAAATATTTATTTTAATGTTACTGCTCTTAAAATATTTTATTTTTCCATGTTTACTTTCCTCACAGAACTATTTTCCCTCTTGGAGCCACTG
The DNA here is from genome assembly GCF_036898095.1 of Palaemon carinicauda. NCBI lineage: Eukaryota > Metazoa > Arthropoda > Malacostraca > Decapoda > Palaemonidae > Palaemon > Palaemon carinicauda. The sequence goes on from NC_090750.1 coordinate 70,542,196, forward strand.
GGTTTATAGCATCCTGCTTTTCCAACTAGGGTTGTAGCTTAGCAAGTAGTAGTAGTAGTAATAATAATAATAATAATAATAATAATAATAATAATAATAATAATAATATTCTGGACTTGTCCCCACTAAACAAATTCATTCTGAACAACAAGTTCCAGATGCCGACTATTCTGCAAGTATGGACCTTACTACCTCTGGGGTCCTACACCGTCTCCATAGATTTTACAGACGACTATTGACACCTTCCGATAGCTCGGCACTTCTTCCCCTACCTTGGTTTCAGGCCGGCAAGAAAGGCCTTCGGGGTCCATAAAGCTAAATTTTCACAAAGCTAGTCGAGGCCATCGTCCAACAATTACGGAATAGATTCTTCCAGGTGATGTACCTTGACGACTGGCTGGTCTGGACTGCAACGAAGTCAAGAGTGTCTTCGGACAGGTCAAGAAATCATGAAATTCCTACAGTCTCTAGGCTTTCAGATCAACTTTGAAAAGTCCAGGCTGTCTCCAGCTCAAGAATTCCAGTGGCTAGGGCTTCACTAGAATCTAAAGTCACACACCCTCTCTCTACCGCAAGGCAAAATAAGGAAATCACAAACTCTGTCGGGTGCCTACTTTGCTCAAAAGTACTCACCAGATGGCAACACTGCCGTGATGGACCAATCCTAAAAAAAGCAAGACTCAAAGAGAACAAAGCATATGCTTGGAAAGATCTTCGCCATAAAACCCCGGTCTTACTGTGAAGGCAGCTCAAGCCGTGGTCCACTGCCAAGAGTTTATCGACACAAATCCCTCTGCAGTACCCTCCTCCTTCCGTGACTATTCACACGACGCCTCAGAACAAGGTTGGGGGGTACACACCACTTCCAAGAAAGCACAGGGCCAGTGGTCAATCACATTTCAGAAATATCACAAAAATTCTGGAAGATATGGCAGTGTTTCTGACTCTGAAGAGAATGAACCCTAAGACAAAATCACACATCAATTTAGTCGACAACAGGATGATAGTCCACCATGTCAACAGACAGGGATCCAGGTCTCCTCAGATCAACCACGTGATTCTTAGTCATCCTCCCTTTAGCAGTGGAGGAACTGGCTTCTCTCAGTAGTTCATCTGTCAAGATCCAAGTCTCTGGAAACAGAATAGTCTCTGGACGCAAAATCATTCCGTTTCATCCTAGAGCAAGTCCCAGAACTG
>NC_090750.1:70550892-70553392 GCF_036898095.1 Palaemon carinicauda
GTTTCCTAAACTAAACATTTTAATTACCCTCCCCATAAAGTTTAAAGGCTCACACTTGAATGGCAGAAGCAAGGGACAGTGACAATGCCCTGGAGACTGACTCCAAGACCCTCTTCATTTAAGCTAGGATCAGGGAGGGCCAGGCAATGGCTACTAATGACTCAACAGGTAGACTTATAGGCTCTGCTAAACTCCTTATAATATTTATACACATGTTTAGCGCCCAAGCCCTTCTTCATTTAAGCTAGGATCAGGGAGGGCCAGGCAATGGCTACTAATGACTCAACAGGTAGACTTATAAGCTCCGCTAAACTCCTAATAATATTTATACACATGATTAGCGCCCAAGCCCATCTTCATTTAAGCTAGGATCAGGGAGGGCCAGGCAATAGCTACTAATGACTCAACAGGTAGACTTATAAGCTCCGCTAAACTCCTTATAATATTTATACACATAATCCGCGCCCAAGCCCTAATTCATTTAAGCTAGGATCAGGGAGGACCAGGCAATGACTACTAATGACTCAATAGGTAGACTTATAAGCTCCGCTAAACTCCTTATAATATTTATACACATGATTAGCGCCCAAGCCTATCTTCATTTAAGCTAGGATCAGGGAGGGCCAGACAATGGCTACTAAAGACTCAACGGGTAGACCTATAGGCTCCACCAAACACTCCATCCTTAGCTCACAAGGATGGTGAGGTCACAGACACTACAAGAAACTGTCGAGCATGAGCGGATCTCGAACCTGTCCACTAGATCGTCAAGCAAGGATATTTCCGATAGGCTGCTGCAACCCCTCTTTCTAAGATTAAAAAAGAACAGAAACTTTATTTAAAAAAGAAAATAATAAAAAAAAAAATTAATAGAAAAAAAAATTAATAAAAAAAAAAAAAAAAATTGAAACAAGTGCATATTTGCAATTTACATGCACGCTTTGAATTACTTCAAATACACAAACAAAAACAGATTATAACTTGAGGACTAAAGACTGTCTTGGAAGCTTATTGAAAGAGCAAAAGTAAATGAAAAGCCTTTTTCCCAGAGCTTTTGTCTGCAGAAATCTGAGGAAATTGAAGAAACTATTTAATGTTAAACGTCAATCATTCAGCTTGCTCCCACCTGATGGAGGAAGGAGAAAAAAGAAGAAGCGGAAAGATTGGAAAATGTTGGGGAAAAGAGCGGGAAAAGAAATTTAAGAATCTTTTTATACTATTTTTTTTTCTTTTATGTAGAAAATTTTTATGTATTTAGTGTTCACGTGTTTGTACGCATGTATGTTTCATATGGATATACATCAGGCTGCTATTAATTATAAATTTAATATGCAGTAAATTTTTAAAAGTGTATACTAAATTTACACTAAAATAAACGGGTAAAATAAAGAAAACATATAAAAGTTAAAATAAAATTAAAATCATACATAAAAAATAATAACCAATGAAAATGAAAGTTGGAAAACTATTTTTTTTTTGTAAATATATGATAATTTTTAATGATATAAAGAATGCATTTTGTGATGATAATCAGTAATGACATGTGTGCATTGTGATTAAAATTATTAAATTGGCCTACCTTGAGTAAATGACTTCAGAGAAACTAACTCAAAGATGTACAAAAATAATTTATAAAATTTAGATTAACAAATAAACTCAAACGCATTAGTCATCAAAACAAAAAATCTTTTGCTTTTTCTTTTAACAAACGTTCATCTGGGCTCCATAATGCACTAGAAAACTTGGAAGACCCAGGCCTACATGGCTGAGGACTATGAAGCGCGAAGTAGATGATGATGAATGGAGAAGTATTGAATTAAAAGCTCAAGATAGAGACGACTGGCGAAATCTAACTGAAGCCCTTTGCGTCAATAGGCGTAGGAGATGATGATGATGATGATGATGATTTTCTTTCAAAGTAGATAAAAAGAAAGAAAATTGCTTTCATTTTAGGCTTTGCTACCATTATTATTATTACTAGCCAAGCTACAACCCTAATTGGAAAAGCAAGATGCTATAAGCCCAAGGGCTCCAATAGGGAAAAATAGCCCAACGAGGAAAGGAAATAAGGAAATGAATAAATGATGAGAATAAATTAACAATATATTATTCTAAAAACAGTACCATATGTGACATTAAACTCTCTTTCAAGTTAATTCGAAGTAAAGGAATCAATTTATTCACAAGTATGTCTGATTTTGAAAGTGCGTGTTTCTAACTATGTATTTTATCATTTGTCTTTAATGAAAAGTTGTAAAATAAAATTGTAAAAGTTAAACAAAGAATCTGAATAATGAGAGTCCTCTTTTTCATGAAATATTCAGATTCTAATGATACGTTTATTTCATGTACAGTACTTCAAAAAAAAAAAAAAAAAAAAAAAAAAAAAAAAAAAGACAAGACTGTTAAAAGAATACTGCAAAAAGGAAAAAAAATCACAGCTGCTAAAAAGTTAATTACAGAGACAATTTCTTCTTCATTTTTGTATTTTCTGGAGAAA
>NC_090750.1:70558392-70568392 GCF_036898095.1 Palaemon carinicauda
ATGTGGTTGTTATGGGTGACTTAAATGCTAGAGTGGGTGATGGAGAGGTAGAAGGTGTCATTGGGAAATATGGCGTACCAGGTGAAAATGAGAGTGGTGAGAGACTGGTAGATATGTGTGTTGAACAAGAGATGGTAATAAGTGCTAGCTTTTTTAAAAAGAAAGATAAGAATAAGTATACATGGGTAAGAGTGGCAAATGGAAGAGTAGTAGAAAGGGCATTAATGGATTATGTGTTGATAACAAAAAGAATGTTTGGAAGATTGAAAGACGTGCACGTGTTTAGGGGTATGGCTAACGGTATGTCTGATCATTTTTTGGTGGAAGGAAAATTGGTTGTAGCAAAAGAGTGGGGGAATAGAGTAGGTGGATGTAAAAGGGAGCTAGTGAGGGTTGAAGAGCTAATAAAACCGGGGGTAAAAAGTAAATATCAGGAAAGGTTGAAAATGGCATATGACGAGGTGAGAGTAAGAGAAACTGGTAATTTAGAGGAGGAGTGGAAGTTAGCAAAAGAAAATTTTGTTGGGATTGCAAGTGATGTATGTGGCAAGAAGGTTGTTGGAGGCAGCATGAGGAAGGGCAGTGAATGGTGGAATGAAGGAGTGAAGGTAAAAGTGGAAGAGAAAAAGAGGGCTTTTGAAGAATGGCTGCAGAGTAATAGTATAGAGAAGTATGAAAAATATAGAGAGAAAAAGGTGGAAGTAAAGCGCAAGGTACGTGAGGCAAAGAGGGCAGCTGACCTGAGGTGGGGTCAGGGACTGGGTCAGTCATATGAAGAGAATAAGAAGAAGTTTTGGAAAGAAGTGAAGAGAGTAAGGAAGGCCGGCGCAAGAATTGAAGAGACAGTGAAAGATGGAAATGGAAGGTTGTTAAAAGGAGAGGAGGTAAGGAAAAGGTGGGCGGAATATTTTGAAAGTTTGCTGAATGTTGAGGATGATAGGGAGGCAGATATAATTGCGGTTCCAGGTGTTGAGGTGCCAGTGATGGGAGATGAGAATGAGAGAGAGATTACAATAGAGGAAGTGAGGAGAGCACTAGATGAAACGAGAGTAGGAAAAGCATCGGGTATGGATGGTGTGAAAGCTGAGATGTTGAAGGAAGGGGGTGTGACTGTACTTGAATGGTTGGTGAGATTGTTTAATGTGTGTTTTGTGTTGTCAATGGTACCAGTAGATTGGGTCTGTGCATGTATTGTACCACTATATAAGGGTAAGGGAGATGTGCATGAGTGTTGTAATTCAAGAGGTATTAGTTTGTTGAGTGTAGTTGGAAAAGTGTATGGTAGAATACTGATTAATAGGATTAAGGATAAAACAGAGAATGCAATCTTGGAAGTACAGGGTGGTTTTAGAAGAGGTAGGGGTTGTATGAATCAGATTTTTACAGTTAGGCAGATATGCGAGAAATATTTAGCAAAAGGTAAGGAGGTGTATGTTGCGTTTATGGATCTGGAGAAAGCATATGATAGAGTTGATAGGGAAGCAATGTGGAATGTGATGAGGTTATATGGAGTTGGTGGAAGGTTGTTGCAAGCAGTGAAAAGTTTCTACACAGGTAGTAAAGCATGTGTTAGAATAGGAAATGAGGTGAGCGATTGGTTTCCGGTGAGAGTGGGGCTGAGACAGGGATGTGTGATGTCGCCGTGGTTGTTTAACTTGTATGTTGATGGAGTGGTGAGAGAGGTGAATGCTAGAGTGCTTGGACGAGGATTAAAACTGGTAGGCGAGAATGATCATGAATGGGAGGTAAATCAGTTGTTGTTTGCGGATGATACTGTACTGGTAGCAGACACAGAAGAGAAGCTTGACCGACTAGTGACAGAATTTGGAAGGGTGTGTGAAAGAAGGAAGTTGAGAGTTAATGTGGGTAAGAGTAAGGTTATGAGATGTACGAGAAGGGAAGGTGGTGCAAGGTTGAATGTCATGTTGAATGGAGAGTTACTTGAGGAGGTGGATCAGTTTAAGTACTTGGGGTCTGTTGTTGCAGCAAATGGTGGAGTGGAAGCAGATGTACGTCAGAGAGTGAATGAAGGTTGCAAAGTGTTGGGGGCAGTTAAGGGAGTAGTAAAAAATAGAGGATTGGGCATGAATGTAAAGAGAGTTCTATATGAGAAAGTGATTGTACCAACTGTGATGTATGGATCGGAGTTGTGGGGAATGAAAGTGATGGAGAGACAGAAATTGAATGTGTTTGAGATGAAGTGTCTGAGGAGTATGGCTGGTGTATCTCGAGTAGATAGGGTTAGGAACGAAGTGGTGAGGGTGAGAACGGGTGTAAGAAATGAGTTAGCGGCTAGAGTGGATATGAATGTGTTGAGGTGGTTTGGCCATGTTGAGAGAATGGAAAATAGCTGTCTGCTAAAGAAGGTGATGAATGCAAGAGTTGATGGGAGAAGTACAAGAGGAAGGCCAAGGTTTGGGTGGATGGATGGTGTGAAGAAAGCTCTGGGTGATAGGAGGATAGATGTGAGAGAGGCAAGAGAGCGTGCTAGAAATAGGAATGAATGGCGAGCGATTGTGACGCAGTTCCGGTAGGCCCTGCTGCTTCCTCCGGTGCCTTAGATGACCGCGGAGGTAGCAGCAGTAGGGGACTCAGCAGTATGAAGCTTCATCTGTGGTGGAAATGTGGGAGGTTGGGCTGTGGCACCCTAGCAGTACCAGCTGAACTCGGCTGAGTCCCTGGTTAGGCTGGAGGAACGTAGAGAGTAGAGGTCCCCTTTTTGTTTTGTTTCTTGTTGTTGTCGGCTACCCCCAAAATTGGGGGAAGTGCCTTTGGTATATGTATGTATGTATATATATATATATGTATAATATATATATATACATACAACATATATATTGTATATACTGTAAAACAAAATTGATAATCAACCTAATTCTAATGCACCCTGCGCTCAGTTTTCTTCATTGTATTTATGTAAATCTTTCTCAAATTCAGAAATATTTCTGCTATGTAAATTTGATCCCTGTCTTAAGTTTGATTAATGTTTGTGGATGAAATATTGACAACTTCCATCATATCCTTCCCCCAAGAATAATGTCTTTCGATATACTAAAAGGAAATAAGGGAACTATGTTGTATTTACTCTTAACAAGAATAAAATAAAAAGGAAACAAAGGAAATTATTTCCTCATTGCTTTTTATGAATTAAGTTTCTATATACATTTATGGAATTTGAATGTATATTTATATTATATATATATATATATATATATATATATATATATATATATATATATATATATATATATATATATATATGTCAATAAATACAGGTTTATATATATATATATATATATATATATATATAATATACATATACACACATTGTATATATACACATACTGTGTGTATATATATATATATATATATATACACATACTGTGTGTATATATATATATATATATATATATATACATATATATATATATATATATATATACACATACTGTATATATATATATATATATACACACATACTGTATATATATATATATATATATATATATATATATATATATATATAAACACATCTGTATTTATTGACATATATATATATATATATATATATATATATATATATATATATATATATATATGTATATATATATATATATATATATATATATATATATATATATATATGTATATATATATATATATATATATATATATATATATATATATATATACACATGTGCGCAAACAGAAAATGAATAGGCATATGCATGCATGTAAAGTATGTGAATAATATGATTTGACCAAAAGGAACTTGAACCACTTACTGGAATACAAGCATAAAATTACTAAAAGTTAAATGCATTTTATTTTGTGTGGGCAAGGGGCTATTTATCAAGACTAAAAAGTAATGTAAAAGAGGCTATACAAGAACAAGGATGTTGGGTAGAATAAGTAGATCTTAATTGGCAGATGAATTAATAGATTATCCTCTAAGCCATTTATTTCTGTAACATGATACCAAATCTTGTCTTGTTACTTGGAACAAGGTTAAATTTAATAGTTTTCCTTTGTGTCGAATGATTTATTTTATTCTATATGCACGTAATTACTGAAGACGGTAACGACCTTTTATTTTATATATATATATATATATATATATATATATATATATATATATATATATATATATATATATATATTATATATATATATATATATATATATATATATATTATATATATATATATATATATATATATATATATATATATATATATATATATTCAAAAGTAATTTCTATCCATTTCTTGAACAAACAATTACTGACTACGTTTCCTCAATTCTGCCGAGCTGAAATTGCCGAAAATTAAATGATAATTGATTTCAATGGAGTTTTTGAAACAGGTTAAACCGTGGCTATGTTTAAACCCGTCCTTATAACACCTTAATTTGAGAATCACTTTGGGAAAATTTTGGAGCCGACCTACTAAATTATCTTTTGAATATCCATTTTACTTGAAAAACTTAGAGGAATATTTCCCCATGATTAAATTTTCTGTGTAACTTATTGATTTCTGTATATTAATCTTTGGCACAAAAATTCTTTGGACTCTCGTTTTAATAGAAAATCATTGGACGAGAGAAGTGACTTTGGGCTGTGGAAAGGCTGTTTTCACATATAAGGTATGACTGAAATGTCTTTTATAATGGAGGAATAAAAATATATTTTATTGATATTTTGACTTCCATTTCAAATAATACTCCAAAGAAATATGTTTAAAAATTGAAAAATTGGAAAATTTAGAAGTGAATGCGAAACTCAAAAATATAGAATACTTATGAATATTTCAAAAAAGTTAACTCGCATATAGAAAAAGGTTTAGAAATTAATAAAACATCTCTGGTTTATATTCGGTAGGAGTTCATTTCCTGGGAAAAAATTCAATTGAAAGTGTGTTTCTCGACAAGAACAAAAAACCAAGATTAAAAACATACATTGTTGATCATTACAATTTTTTTTGTCATTCCCGTTTTCCTCTGTATCCAAAGTGGAGATTTTATAGGCTCTCTCTCTCTCTCTCTCTCTCTCTCTCTCTCTCTCTCTCTCTCTCTCTCTCTCTCTCTCTCTCTCTCTCTCTCTCTCTCTATATATATATATATATATATATATATATATATATACATATTATATACACATTATTATTATTATTTTTATTACTACTTGGTAAGCTACAACCCTAGTTGGAAAAGCAGGATGATATAAGCCGAAGAGCTCCAACAGGGAAAATAGCCCAGTGAGGAAATGTAACAAGGAAAATAAAATATTTTAAGAGCAGTGACATTAAAATAAATCTTTCTTATGTAAACTATAAAAACTTACAAAACAAGAAACCAGATAAGATAGAATAGTGGGGCCGAGTGTACCCTCAAGCAAGAGAACTCTAATCCAAGACAGAGGAAGAACGTGGAACATAAGCTAAAACACTACCCAAGATTGGAGAACAATGGTTTGATTTTGGAGTATCCTTCTAGAAGAGCTGCTTACCATAGCTAAAGTCTCTTGTCTATCCTTACCAAAAAGAAAGTAGCCACAGAACAATTACAGTGCAGTAGTACTCGAAATTGTTCTTTAATCCATCTGTTTTTTTGTGGGCGTGCTTGTGTTGAGGGGGGTGGGGGTGGGGGGGGGACAAAGGTTGCCCACAACAGTGGGGGTTAGTAGTGGAGGCGGGTGCAGGACAACTCAACACCGTCAATTCAACACTTCAACATTGTCAACTTAACACCACGAACTCAACGCCAGTACAACTCATCATCAGGCGTAAGTAAAAAGGCGAATAAGATTGATTTATATAAAAAAATACTTGAGAAATCCTATTGCGGGAATTTTCATAGAGAAATTTATAACAGAAATTTTTAAGATGAAATAAAAACAGTTCACACACAAAAAAAAGGTTGATTAAGGCTTATTTGACATAATAACATAATAGGAATTACGTCATCGAGTTTCTTTGCAAGGATTATATAAACCTGAGAAAATAATCTATGTGCTATATTGAAAGTCCCATCAGCATACTAAGTATAAGATCAATGTACCTGTAAATACTGCAACCAAATTTCTCTTACAAACAGCAAAATTATGCTCGAGCCAGAAGACCATCGCTGATCTAAATTTCTTTTTATTCTGAATTGTAAATTTTGCACTGGTGGGGCAGCTCCACCTCGAAAGAACAGTGACAATGCACTAGCTAGTAGGACAATGCCCCAGAGACTACCCATAAATACAAATGATTAGTGCCCAAGCCCCTTCTCTACCCAACCTAGGACCAACGAGTGCCAGGCAATGACTGGTGATGACATAGCAGGTGGACCTATAGGCTCCCCTAAACCATACTACGAGCTGCAAGTTTGCAAGAGCCCGTGCCTGGTCGTAAGGGCCAGGCATTCTAAAACAACAGCCTCCCCAAAACCCTCCATCCTTAGCTCACAAGGATGGTGAGGTTGCAGACACTATAAGAAACCATCGAACTTGAGCGGTACTCAAAACCCAGTCCGGCAGATCACCAAGACTCTGAGGGTTTGTTCAATCGTTTTCCTCATGTCTAAAGAGTGTACCAACCGTGTGTCACACAATTGTATATAATTATTTTGTATATATTATGCTTGTTTCTGCGCTCTTCCCTCGCACTAAAACGAACCTGAATGATCATGTCTCCGGTTTTGCTCTGTAACATTGTCTGTCTCTCGAACATGTTATGTCCTGTTGCCTTGAGGTTTTGTATATAAAGGAGAGTGTTCCTTAATAAACAACTCAGTTGATTGCATCCTGCCTTTGAGTTCACAACCCTCTCTCGGCTCGTCACATGAGTCTGAACTAAAAGTCACATGAGATACATTTGTTAACTCTTCACTTATTACTGCACTTTGTTTTTCAATAGTGTCTTCTGCACGACGTTTCAATGTAGCTTAGGCTATACCTTAGCCACTAATACATTAGCCGCAGATGATCTGTGGGAAGGCTTGTTCACTTCCTTAATAACGGCTCCAAAATATTCTTATCTTGCATTGTACCTAGAACCTTGATCACAACGCCAAATTTTTGTTGTTGTTGTCTTTTACTTAGTTTATTAAATAAAAATAATATAAAGTTATAAATAATTGATATATACAGAATTTCTTCTATGGGTGGTTTAAAACAATCTAAGATATATGATAGACAAACTACCAAATTGAACAAGTTGTGTGCGTCCCTATGAAGCACAACGCCAAATTTTTGTTGTTGTTGTCATTTGCATAGCTTATTGACTACAAATAATATAAAGCTATAAATTATTGGTATATAGAAAGAATTTCCTCTCTGGGTGGTTTAAAACAATCTAAGATATAAGATAGACAAACTACCAAATTGAACAAGTTGTGTGCTTCCCTATGAAGCAAATGAGCCATAATACCAAAATTCTAATTAGGAAGGTATTCATCTATTATGGTGTTAAAAGGTATATCCTTCAAAGATTTAAAGCCCGCTCATGAATGGCAGTGGCAAGGGACAATGACATTGTCCTATCAAGCAGAACAATGCCCTAGAGACTGACCATATATACATGTATACATAAGATCAGCACCCAAGCCCCCTCTCCACCCAAACTAGGACCAAGGAGGGCCAGGAAATGGCTACTGATGACTGAGCAGATAGACCTATAGGCTCCCCCAAAACCCCCATCCTTAGCTCACAAGGATGGTAAGGTTGCAGCGACCAAAGAAACTAACGACTTTTAGCGGGAATCGAACCCCAGTCTAGCGTTCAACAGTCAGGGACGTTACCACATCGGCCACTGCAACCCGATATTCGAGTTTTATAAGATTCAAAATTTTATAAATTTAAAAAATTATTCTCGGTGATGTGTTGTCATAGTGATGAGTTGTCATGCCATCGAGTTGTCCCTTTCTTGAGGGGCAGGAGATGGGGGGGGGGGGGGGGGGGGGAGCTGGCTGTTATGTAGCGGGACGACCCTACAGATATATTTTCCTGTAACACACGAGCAGAAAAACACTTTCATCCCCTCTATACGTTATTTTTATGATATTACATTTCACTACAAAGTTATAATTCCATTATCGTTTTTTTCCAAAACAATTGAAAAAGGCCATTTTTTTTAGCATGTTGACGCTGTCTGCACTACAAAACATCCGAATAAAAGTTTGTCAAAATAAACTTTATAAAAAAGGAGTATTGAATTGTTGTGTGTACAGTATTTTTCTGCGCATTTTAGAAATCTGACAAAGTAGGGCTTGATGTTAAACTGATGATGGAATTGCGCAACACATACTATAGTCAATTCTTTTTAGTGAGGCAAATTTGCACCGACTCGCAAGGGTGCTCTTTTAGCTCGGAAAAATTCCCTGATCGCTGATTGGTTGGACAAGATAATTATTATTATTATTATTATTAAATGCTAAGCTACAACCCTAGTTGGAAAAGCAGGATGCTATAAGCCCAGGGGCCCCAACAGGGAAAGTAGCCCAGTGAGGAAAGGAAATAAGGAAATAAGGAAAAATATATTTTAGGACCAATCAGAGAGCAGGATACTTTTCCGAGCTAAAAGGGCACCGCTGCGAGTCAGTGCAAATGCGCCTCATTAAAGAAAATTGCGTATAGTTATGACAGTGTTCTTCCATGGCTAATTGCGTTTATGTGGTAACAATTAATTCTATCTGAAATTCATATGAAACACGAATGCAAATTTACATGCATATTGTTATTGCTCTATTTACTATACACTTATGATGCCATAAATATTTCGTGACAAACCAATTACAAATCCAAGGTTCAATTCCGTCATAAAAATAAATTTCGGAAATGTACAGCCAAACATATTTCTTTGTTTGTTTTTAATTTTCCCTTATCTATTAGCGTATCGCAAACATCCACCTTCACCTAAACCTAAATTTCCTCCCTTGTTCCAAATACTAAAACGAATATGTAGTCTACAGTTCATCGATAGTGTAGCAGGTCAGATTATATACCATTTTTATCAATTTATACTTCCATCATTCTTAGTTATATGAAAAAATAGCTAATAAACTTTCACAAGGAAAAATAGCTAATAAACTTTCACAAAGAAAAATAGCTGATAAACTTTCACAAAGAAATATAGCAAATAAACTTTCACAAAGAAAAATAGCAAATAAACTTTCACAAAGAAAAATAGCTGATAGACTTTCATAAAGAAAAATAGCTGATAAACTTTCAAAGAAAAATAGCTGATAAACTTTCACAAAGAAAAATAGCTAATAACCTTTCACAAAGAAAAATAGCAAATAAACTTTCACAAAGAAAAATAGCTGATAAACTTTCACAAAGTAAAATAGCTGATAGACTTTCATAAAGAAAAATAGCTGATAAACTTTCACAAAGAAAAATAGCTGATAGACTTTCACAAAGAAAAATAGCAAATAAACCTTCACAAAGAAAAATAGCCAATAACCTTTCACAAAGAAAAATAGCTGATAGACTTTCATAAAGAAAAATAGCTGATAAACTTTCGCAAAGAAAAATAGCTGATAAACTTTCACAAAGAAAAATAGCTAGTAAACTTTCACAAAGAAAAATAGCTAATGTTTATTAGCTATTTTTCTTTGTGAAAAATAGCTGATAAACTTTCACAAAGAAAAATAGCTGATAAACTTTCACAAAGAAAAATAGCTAATAAACTTTCACAGAGAAAAATAGCTGATAAACTTTCACAAAGAAAAATAGCTAATAAACTCTCACAAAGAAAAATAGCTGATAAACTTTCACAAAGAAAAATAGCTGATAAACTTTCACAAAGAAAAATAGCTAATAAACTTTCACAAAGAAAAATAGCTAATAAACTTTCACAGAGAAAAATAGCTGATAAACTTTCACAAAGAAAAATAGATAATAAACTTTCATAAAGAAAAATAGCTAATAAACTTTCACAGAGAAAAATAGCTGATAAACTTTCACAAAGAAAAATAGCTGATAACCTTTCACAAATAAAAATAGCTGATAAACTTT
>NC_090750.1:70573392-70603392 GCF_036898095.1 Palaemon carinicauda
TTGAAAATCTGTCAATTGCTTCCAACTATTTGAAAATCTGTCAATTGCTTCTAACTATTTGAAAATCTGTCAATTGCTTCTATTTGAAATTCTGTCAATTGCTTCTATTTGAAAATCTGTCAATTGCTTCTAATTATTTGAAAATCTGTCAATTGCTTCCAACTATTTGAAAATCTGTCAATTGCTTCTAACTATTTGAAAATCTGTCAATTGCTTCTAACTATTTGAAAATCTGTCAATTGCTTCTAACTATTTGAAAATCTGTCAATTGCTTCTATTTAAAAATATGTCAATTGCGTCTATTTTAAAATCTGTCAATTGCCTCTAACTATTTGAAAATCTGTCAATTGCCTCTATTTGAAAATCTGTCAATTGCCTCTAACTATTTGAAAATCTGTCAATTGCCTCTAATTATTTGAAAATCTGTCAATTGCTTCCAACTATTTGAAAATCTGTCAATTGCTTCTAACTATTTGAAAATCTGTCAATTGCTTCTATTTGAAAATCTGTCAATTGCTTCTAACTATTTGAAAATCTGTCAATTGCTTCTATTTGAAAACCTGTCAACTGCTTCTTTCTTGCTGCCCTCTAATGAACTTGTGACATTTCTTCCTTGTTGTATTTTCTGATTCTATAACCTGCCCTCTTCCAAGAGGCAAAACTACCACTTCCTTCTGGAACATGTTTTACCCATTTCATATCCCCATTCTTTGCTTGAATCTCCGCTGATTGGGCTACACAGGGGTGCCAGTTCCATCAGCATCTGCATTTGTAAATGTAAGTAAATGTACCTGTAGTTGACATTGTTGTACTTCATGTCTTCTTGTATATTGTTTAGGATGCAATTCATATGAGCCTTACAATTTCCTACATTGGTAGTTGTTCCTTTGGCATAACTTGTACCATTGTGTGTATTGTATTCTGCACATCAGTTTGCTTTGATCTCTTACCTTTTTTTTACTAGATCCTTTCTTTCTCACTGAGCATTTCACTGTTAAGGTTCTATGTTGTTGATTACAGTGGGCACATTTCTTGTATTTTCTGTATATTCCTTGTATTTATGGTCACATGATGAGCATTTAGAACATATTTTTCTATCTTTACAACATTCCTTATAGATGTTCATAAGAATAACATTTACAGCAAAATGACAAGTTCACACACGTAATCTGTTCAATATATTAACTTGGGATGTATTGGTATGCTCTGAAAATGCCTTCTTCTATGGCTCTCTTTACCTTAGAAATATGGAAATTTTAGAGAATTTTGTCACCTATTTCACTTTAGCCCAATCATTTTCCATCCAAATTCTTTCTTAAAGTTTATCTTTTTCGTATTCTGCCATTGTTACGTCTAGATGATTTGCTACTATAGTTTCCATAGCATATTCTGGGGGTCAATCACTTTAAACGGTTCATCTTCCTAATCGGGTGGTTGAATCAGTAGAACTTCAAAAGTTCAAAGTTGGAGCAAATGCTTTTTTGTTGACCAGGCGGACATGAGTCTTTTTATAGTTTATTTATGACATATTTGTTTTTGATGTTGTTAATAGTTTATATATGACATGTCTGTTTTGACGTTGTTACTTATTTTAGAATGATTTGTTATTAATTTGTTCTCTTCATTTATTTATTTCCTTATTTCCTTTCCTCACTGGGCTATTTTTCCCTGTTGGAGCCCCTGGGCTTATAGCATCTTGCTTTTCCAACTAGGGTTGTAGCTTGGATAGTAATAATAATAATAATAATAATAATATAGGAAAACATTCCTGTCCTCTGTCTTTAGGATGTTATCCGAGTTCCAGTGGCGCCTATAAATTGTCATATCCCGAGTTGCCTATTCGGCATATTGTGAGGGTTGGGATTATTGTATCTTGATCTTTATTTTGCATCGTAACGTTGAATTTTCTTGAAGTTTTCCCACAAAGAAGGATGACACATAAACTCAAGTTATGCTTGCACTGAAAGAAAGGCCAAAACGATGCAGTTGGCCTATTATTCCTATTATTACTTGCTAAGCTACAACCCTAGTTGGAAAAGCAGAATGCTATAAGCCTAAGGGTCCAACAGGGAATAATAGCTGTGAGGAAAGGGAATAAGTAAATAAACTATATGAGAAGTAATGAACAATGTAAAATATTCTAAGAACAGTAACAACATTAAAATAGATCTTTCATATATAGACTATAAAAACTTAAAGCAAGAGGAAGAGAAAGAAGATAGAAAAGTGTGCACGTGTACCCTCAAGCAAGAGAACTCCACCCCAAGACAGCGGAAGACCATGGTACAGAGGCAATGGCACTATCCAGGACTAGAGAACATTGGTTTGATTTTGGAGTGTCCTTCTCCCAGAAGAGCTGCTTACCATAGCTAAACTCGACCAAAGACTTCATAAAAACCCCAGGGGACACTATTCTTGAATAATAGTTAGTCATGAAAACACGCCATACCCCTATGGGTGTTGGAGGAACACCAATATATACACTTTTTGTGGTGCTATTATAGTATGCTATCTACCGTCGAATTTCTATTATAGTATGCTATCTACCGTCGAATTTCTACTATAATATGGTATCTACCACAAAGTATGTTATCTACCGTCAATGTTAATCCTCCTGTTTGATGAGGATTATCAAACAGATTACTTACCACCAGTATGTTATCCTCATTTGACTTTAATTATAGTTTGATAATATTCCAGACACATTAAACCAATCAGTGACAGTATTAGGTGATTTCCCAGTTAATTGTAAAGTAGTGTTAATTGGGGTCTCATAAACAAAATAATAAACTAATTCCAAAATTTCAGAAAGGGGTGGTAGATAGCAAAATCGACGGTAGATAGCATACTATAATAGCACCCTTTTTGTTTATGCTAATGAATAATATTAATTATACATCGTATCATGCCTTTTGGAGCCTTCTTAATAATGTAATAGCATTGTATCCAGCTGATCGAAATATAATTTTTTTTTTATCAGAGTATATTTGCTCAATTAAAAAGAAAAGCTTGATAAGCAAATCAATTTCATGAGGATTATGAAAACCTCTGTAGGTAGGTGAGAAAATCGTAGGGGTCGTAACGCCTTGAAGGTGGGTCATCTTTCTCTTATAATTGGACGATTATTGTTCTCAGGATTAATTGAACGGTACATTCATCTCCCCCAGCCCCCCCCCCCCCTCTCTCTCTCTCTCTCCTCACTGACAATAGAACGCAAATAAAGGGTTATCTTTTGAGCTCTTTTACAACTTCGACATCGGACTTCACACAACAAAGGAATTTTTTTTTTTTTTTTTTTTTTTTTTTTAATATTCCTCACCTTGAATATATCCTATTCTTATAATCATGTTATGATATACTCGAGTTATTTTGTAAAATTTTTATGATTCCTACTGATCACTCGACCAGTGCTTTTCTTGAGTTGCTGTTAACGTTTGACATCAGACGTAAGGAAATCCTATCGAAAAGTATAAATAATCCATCACCTTTGATGAGATCTATGCAATCTTACACGTACACACACATATATATACTGTATATATATACACTGGATATATATATATATATATATATATATATATATATATATATATATATATATATATATATATACTGTATATATATAAATATATATATATATACTATATATATATATATATATATATATATATACTGTATATATATATATATATATATATATATATATATATATATATATATATACTGTATATATATATATATATATATATATATATATACATATATATATACATATATATATATATATATACATATATATATATATATATATATATATATATATATATATATATATATATGTATATATATATATATATATATATATATATATATATATATATATATATATATACACTGCGTTATTCAACTAACACTGTAAAGATATTGACCTTTTTGATCAATTGAAATATAGGCCTACAGTAACAGAAGATTGGTCATATTGTTATATGCTACATTCACACAAGATGAGAAAAAAATAGATTACCACCACTTTTGCCAGAAGAAATTCTATATTCTCCGTCATGGTAGATTTTCTTTTATGATATAAATATAGAAATATGAGATATATATTCTGTTTCTAGTCGGTTGTCAACTGATAGCCATCCACTTGAAAAATACTCCTTTATTGAATAATGTAAGATATTACTCCCAAGATAGATTTTACTCTCGTCTTCTTAACCCTGATAAGATCTTATATTTTTGGTTTTCACATATCTCTCATTCACGCTATCCTATCTTCTTTCTAATTTCTGTTCCTCATTACTTTTCCATCTACTCTACTCGTGCGACGAACAAAAGCTCACACAAAACCGCGCGTGTGCTTGAATTAATAATCTCAAAGAGACTTTGATCTTCTTCATCCCTTTTCAAGGAAGGACGTGAAGCTGTTGACGCTCCTTCATACACCAGATGCTTCGCCACAGTTAAAAAAAATCTTTATATAGTCACATAGATTCTGCAGAATTCTTTTGAAAGTCAGATTCATAGCACAAAGAATGGTACGGAATACGAACGAACGAGTTCTTTTGTTTTGGTGACAAGTCTTTCTCCTTTTTTCCATTTTCTTGTAACTGGGGTATATTTCTTTTTTTTCTGATGATTTGTATTATTTCTATATTTTATAAGTTACATTAAAATTCTTTAGAGTATATAATCTAGCTAAGAATTTCTGTGCCTAAGCCAGTTCAGAAAAAAATATATGTATTTAAAGGTTTAAAGGTCGCTCATGAATGGCAGAGGCAAGGGACAGTCAATGCTCTAGCACGGTAATGACCTAGAGACCAACCATATATACATATGATCAGCGCCCCAAGGCAGGACTCCACCTAATCTAGGACCAGGGAAGGTCAGGCAATGGCTGTTGATGACTCAGCAGGTAGACCTATAGGATCTCCCAAAACCCCGCATCCTTAACTCGGAAGGATTGTGATGCCTCCGCAGTTCGCCTAAGGTCTCACTCGACTGGGCAGGGCAGGAGAGTCTTCTGTTGGCTCTGTTGAGCATTGGTTTAGAGCGCTTTACAAGTTACTCGTCATCATATTATCTCTTCTTACGCCTATTGACGAAAAAGGCCGCGCTTAGATTTCACCAGTCGTGTCTATCTTCAGTTTTTAATTCAATACTTCTCCATTCATTATCTCCTACTTCACGTTTCATAGACCTAAGCCATGTAGGTCTGGGTTTTCAAAATCTTCTAGTGCCTTGTGGAGCCTAGTTGAAAGTTTGTCAAACTAATCTCTCTTGGGGAGTGCGAAGAGCATGCCCAGACCATCTCCATCTATCCATCACTATATTATCCACATATTTCTCTTATAATCTCTCGGCATAACCTCGGCTCAAAACTAGACGGTCATTTAAAACTCGTCATCTCACTTCACTTGCCTCTCATTTGGGGTCTACCCGAAGTTTATTCATTTCCAAAATACTTGAAACATTACAACGTCCTAAAATGGTTTTAACTCTTCCTTATTAAATATCATTGAGACCAGATGATTCTTATACCAAGTTAATTCTGAATTAGGACATTGATGAAATATTTCCATTTCGATTCTGAGTGCGAATACCTCGTAAGTAATAATTTAACATCCAAATAAATATTGAATACTTTGGATTTTTCCCTGCAACATAATTTCGATAGTTCTGGTACAGCATTTTCCATCGTGGGAAGAAACAGCGACCTACAATTTCCAAGCGCTAGAAATTAAATCTATTACAATAATTGAAGTAATGATTTAACATCCAAATAAATATTGAATACTTTGGATTTTTTCCTGCAACATAATTTCGATAGTTCTGGAACAGCATTTTCCATCGTGGGAAGAAATAGCGACCTACAATTTCCAAGCGCTAGAAATTAAATCCATTACAATAATTGGATATAATAGACAGCCAAACCATTAAGGTTAATTGGCAGGTGATTACCATCAATTACAATAAACTTCCAAAAAGATATTAGACCACACGCTCAAGTGTGTTTGATTTTTATATGGATACTTAATGAACCATCTATAGTCAATTCTTTTTAGTGAGACAGATTTGCATCGACTCGCAGGGGTGCCCTTTTAGCTCGGAAAAGTTTCCTGATCGCTGATTGGTTGGAGAAGATAATTCCAACCAATCAGCGATCAGGAAACTTTTCCGAGCTAAGAGGGCACCACTGCGAGTAAGTGTAAATGCGCCTCATTAAAAAAAATAGAGTATAATTATCAAGATGAATGGAGAGAGATATTGTTAAGCTGAATGGAAAGACAAAAATGTTCTAACTAACAAACAAACAGTAAGAAAAGTAATTAAAACTAATAGGAAGAACAGTGATTTAAAGTTAGGAAGTTGAACGATTATAACTATTGATAAGGCCAATGATAAACTTTGATTTTGATTTTGATTTATGTTGATTTATTTATATTTGTAAACATGAATTCATATCTATATTTTGTTATACTTTTGTTATATTTTTGTAAATAGAATAATTACACAAATAATGTAAATGAATAAAATGTAATTGTATTTTTATAATAGAAAGAAAAAAAAAAAGATAGGTAAACCAGTTATTTAGCTTAATGGCCTTACTAACAGTTATGCGAAACAGCTACAAAGGTTAATGGGCAGTTGAGTGATTAACACGTGAATGACTTAAAAGTCAGCGCCTAATACATGTTTCTTCAATCCTTGGATAGATGAATTGATAAGTTTAAGGTTATACCATTAAGATTAAATTCAGGCTAATCATAGAAAATTCGTCTTATTATAGGTATGTTAATCAATAATTTGTTGTCTATAAAAGTGATATAGATTAAGGGAAATATGATTACATGAAAATTAGGCCTATTCCCGGAAAGGGAAATTTTTTTAACAGCTAATTTGAGTTTGTATCACTTCTGTAGTCTCCAGTTTTCCTGCTGTACAATTTGTATTTATCTAAACATTTTTATCTGGGTTTCTATATGCAGCAATAATGTAAAAAAAATCCCCCAAAATTGTAATAAATTTATAATTTCCTAAGAAGTGAATCATGATATTTGTAGCATTTTTTTTTTTTTATCTCCTATAACGCAATTTGTAGCATTTTTCTTTTATCTTGTATAACGTAAGGAAGTGATTATATAAGGAAATGAAAATCCTTTCGTGTATACTTTTGGATAACAATGGAAACCAACCTGGCTGAATGCATCACTGGCATTTAATTTGACCAAGTAAAAGCGATTTAAGGATATGGCAAAAAAGTTTACAACTGATGGTATTTTGGTTGCTTTAGATGTAAAAGTAGTTTTATAATAAAAAAAAAAACACACACACACACGAAACAAGCCGAGAATATACCGTTTGAAACTCTTCCAAAAGGCTAAATAAAAACATATTTAGAAAAAATAAAATAAAAATTTAATTTTATCATATATTAGATGTTATAATGTATATACAAAAATTTAAAATATAATTTAAGGAAATATTTCTTTATGAAAGGAAAAAAATGTATGTTAAGAAAATGTAATTGTATTTTCATAATAAAAGATAAAAAAAAAAATTACTGCCAGATCTTTGCTCAGACAGCATCTATCTATATTTAGTCATATTTTTGTTATATTTTTGTAAATAGAATAATTACACAAAAATGTAAATGAATAAAATGTAATTGTATTTTTAAAATAAAAGAAAAAAAATAACGTGTCCAACGCTTCCAGAAAGGTAAAATCACTATTGTCCACCTCTGTGTACAGGCTTATCCCTAATACTATTATCATCATTCGGATATTACTCCTTGATCGTTTAATCGTCACTTCTTAGTTTCTTAATAGGTGACATTTTCTAGTCCACAAAGCATTATCTTCAAAAGCTACACCATGTGCTCTAAGTCATAGTAAAAAAAAAAAAAAAAAAAAAAAAAAAAAAAAAAAAAAAAAAAAAAAATGTAAAATATACCCAGTAACTAACTAGCAATTATGCTAAATTGAAAAACCGACAATTAGATTGAATGCTTGATCACATAGTTTAGCTTATTGGTCAAATAATTCAACCTTAATAGATAAAAAAGGTAATAAATGGCTTCACGAGTAGAGAAGCAATTAATTTTGGTGGACAGACCAACCATTAATCTTGATGGGTATATCAACAGTAAGCTGTTTACAGTGAACAGCACATTGTTTTTAAAGGTCAACAAGTAGCACGATAAAAGGGCTTTATTAACACTGAAATAAGATCAAATGACCTACCTTTCAGCTAAAATGGCTGATTTTATGTAAATATGAAAAAAAAACAATCATATTTTATGGATGGACCGTTAATTATGAAAAGGGCCAGTAATCTAGTTCATGTACATGATGCAGTTTCTATCAATTAAAAAAGATACGATTACTCACAAAGAAAAATTTTATATATATCGAAATAAGTTTATTGCCTATAGCTTCAATTTATGGAATAGTCTAGAAGTTAACTTTGATTAACGGACCAATAATCAGGTTTTAATAACAGACTCCTATATCATGCCAAGAAGTAGAACTGATTTTTCAACTGAATAGCAAGTTAGTAATCTAATCTAAGTGTTTGCAGGTCGTGATAGTTTAAGTATTACTGCTTTATTGGATTACCTTCAGGCGTGCTTGTGATAATAATTAAATACAACTACAAGAAAACAGTTTCAGCTTCAAAGCTATCATTCCATTATGTTTAGTTACTGTTCTCATCATCAAGATTGTTTGTCAAATATCTCTGTTATAATAATTCTATTGTCTATTCATATTAAAAGCTTATCTGTATTAGTTCTTATCCCTCTGTCTTAGACCTGTTACAATCATACATCTATCAGGTACACTACACATGTCAGAATACAGTATTGTCTTTCGAAGATATAAGCAACTCTCTATACATGTTAGAATATTGTCTTTCAAAGGTATTATATTCATTTATCTAAATAGGTGTTTATATCGTATTTACTAAGCCAATGATCCCATTCTGACATGGTATTGACGTGATTGGTATCCATCACAACCCATTTTGAAAATCTGAATAATCCTTTCTAACTCTCGTAACCGATCACCTTGGAATCGGATTAGCCGCGTCGCTTTGAAATGTCGTATCCGTGACATTGTTTAAAGTAGTCATTTATCACAAAAAAAAAAAAAAAAAAGAAAAAAAAAAACGGAAAACCTTGATTAGATAAAGTATCTACATTTACATAAAATGACAAAAAAGCCAGTTTGTGAGTCCATCTTTTTTGTCTAAGTGTCCTTCCCTCCCTACCTCACACATACACAGATTGCCCGGACCTTATTTCCGGACGGGGGCTCTTGGGCAGTCATTCATAGCCCCCAGTGAGTATGTATATATATATATATATATATATATATATATATATATATATATATATATATATACTGTATATATATATATATATATATATACATATATATATACATATATACATATATATATATACATATATATACATATATATATATACATATATATATACATATATATATACATATATATATATATACATATATATATATACATATATATATATATATATACATATATATATACACATATATATATACATATATATATATATATATATATATATATACATATATATATATACATATATATATATATATACATATATATATAACGGATTTTGAGCGAAGCGAAAAATCTATTTTTGGGTGAGATAGCCATGTCGTCCTGATGGAAGTTCCTATAGGGTAGCTTCCTAGGGTATATTACAACTACGGCGATATTCCCAGAGAATTTACCTTAAGGTACCAGAATTCTAACTCCTGGAGCGAGTATCCCTCGTGAAAGGGATATCGCGACATATCAGAGGACGTATTCTAGACACGTCACATGGCAATCTACGACCTGAACAGAGATTCGTCTCGTAGGAGGGAGATTGACGAGATACGAATTCGGGAAAGAAAAAGGGGAGCCGCTCCCAAGGCTTCCCTATCCCCCGATTCGTATGCGTGCCTGGCGCCAATCCTGGCGCCATCTGTATTCCTTGTAGCGTACACGAGGTGCTACAGATACTGTATGTAGGGAGGGGTCCTACAGCCCTTTCTTAGAAAGGCAAGGGCGGGTCCATCAGGACGACATGGCTATCTCACCCAAAAATAGATTTTTCGCTTCGCTCAAAATCCGTTTTTTGGGCTCAAGCCATGTCGTCCTGATGGAAGTGTACCAGAGCATTACTGTATCTGTGGATTCTCAGAACGTGCCGTACTCCCCGGAGATATTTATTCCCGGTCGACTAGACCTAGAGACCTAAGATGTTACCGTTATACATCTTTTCAACTAACTATAAACTATGTTAGAGCTTCCTGCCCCCTACAGGGAAGAGTCCTACTAGACTCTGGAAAGTCTCGAAGAGTACATATATCTATGTATGAATACCAGGCAAGCTAATATAGTGGTCTCGCCCTATATTAAGTAAAGCATAGTTTGTAAAGGACCACTGCGTCAATATGAAATATCGACCAGTTTTCCGCACAATACTTGTATTGGCCAAAGGTTTTATATCCGCATAGGAGGAAAACCAATGCAACATAGCTTGCATAAAGGAACAATTCTATTAGAATTATCCCAGATAAGGTACATAGAATGAATGCTCAATTATACCAATAAATTGACACAGGTGAAGGAGACGCAAGGTTCTCAAGAACAAGCTTATTGACAGACAATAAACAGACAGGTTAACCACAATTATACATATATATATAAGAAGAGGATAACCCAAAACTTTAAGCATAAGTATGATAGTAAACAGGGCTTGTTTGTCTGAAAGAAAAACATTAGATGCCACTTTTAAGATACCGAGGTATCAAAGTCATAAAAGCCTGTATTACAAATCAATGACATTAGCGTTAGAAACGCTCGGCACACATGTCTGCACTTATGCTAGGTTCACCTTCGGAAATGGAACAGTCTGGATGGGCAACACAGTGCCCTCACTTAGTTTGTAGTACAGTATGTAACTACACACTCACCCTGGAATTAATCGTCCCAATTAAGACCACTGTTCCTCGCAGAGTTAAACAGTAGGGTTAACACCGCGACCCACTGCTACCACAGATCTCTTTTAGTTCCTCTACTTGCTTCGCATAGTGGCGAAAGAACACTCTGGAAGACTTCCAGCCAGTGTATGAACGGAGATGTTCAAAATCCATGCAATTAAAGAAATTTAAGAATGAGGCAACTTTCCTCGGATCGTGACCTGCGGGTGTATTGTCAGGATCCGCTCTGCGAATAAAATATGTGATTTTTGCTCTGAGTTGATTCAGAGATAAATTTGAGCCTGATGTTTCTCCCCTGAATAGTTGACCACCCTTGAAGTCTGAAGTTCTATGAAGATAGACCTTTAGGCATTCTACTGGACATAGAGATGCATCTTCTTTCAGAGGGCAGATTCTCCAGGGACCCCACCTGTTGGTGGGTAACTAATTCTTGGCGAGAAACGTAGGATCCGGAAACAGGTTCAGTTCTTCCCCATCCAGGAACTGAACACGACCTGCCTCTCTCGAGAGGCTACAATTTCACTAACCCTGGCCCCGGACGCGAGTGCAAATTAGGAAAATAACTTTTTGTGTCAAATCCTTTAACGCACATTCTTCATTGCTCAACAGAGAAGCGAAATGAAGAACTTGTCTAAAGACCATGAAATGGGCTTTGGAGGTGCTGAAGGTCTGAGCCTAGCACAGGCTTTCGGGACTTTATTAAAGATCTCGTTACCTAGGTCGACCTGGAAGGCATATAGAATGGGTCTTGTCAAAGCAGACTTACACGCTGAAATCGTGTTCGCTGCCAACCCTTGACCATGGAGGTGGGGAAAAAAGATAAGCAGAAGTCTGTCAAGATCTCCTGCGGAATCTTCGCCTTGACAAAAGGCCACCCATTTTCTCCAAGATGACTCATATTGCCTTCTAGTAGATTTGCATTTATATTCCTCAATGAAGTCTATACTGGCTTTCGAAATCCCGAAACGCTTTCTCACCGCTAGGGAGAGAAAATCATGAACTGCAGGGTCCGGGTTTTCTGTAATGAAGCGCAGACAGTTGACTTCTGGACTCGCTGGGTCAGAACTGGATCTGGTAGTGGTACAAACTTCAGCTACAGTTCCAATGCCAGGAGGAACCACACGCTGTTCGGCCACTTGTGGGCCACTATTGCCGCTACCCTTTGAAGGATCTCAGTTTGTTGAGGACCCTCAACAGAAGGTTGTGAGGAGGGAACAGATAAATCTTGGACCATCTGTTCCAGTCGAGGGACATCGCGTCCACTGCTTCCGCTAAGGGGTCCTCGTACGGGGCACGTACAGGGGCAACTTCTTGTTGTCTTTCGTCGCAAAGAGGTCTATCTGCAGTTCTGGGACTGATTCAGAATGAAGGAGAATGATCCTGCGTCTAAGGACCATTCCGACTCTATCGGTGTGAACCTGGATAGAGCGTCCGCTGTCACATTGCGGACTCCTTGAAGGTGAACTGCCGACAGGTACCACTTCTTCTTTTCCGCCAATCGGAAGACGGCCAACATCACCTGGTTGAGAGGTGGTGACCTCGGTCCTTGTCGATTCAAGTATCTTACAACTACCTCGCTGTCTATTACCACTTTATGTGGAACGAATGACGCGGGGAGACTTTCTTTAAGGTAAGGAGCACTGCCCTAGCTTCTAGAAAGTTTTATGAGAAAGGTCTTGAATAGCCTGGACCAAGTCCCCTGGACTTTTTTCCGATGAGAGTGACCTCCCCATCCCTCCTTTGAGGCGTCTGAGTGAATCGTCACCGACGGGGGAGGTGGCTGAAGAAGAACCTGACTTCTTTAGATGTCTGGCTTGGGACCAAGGCCTGAGAAGAGTACTTAGCCGAAGCGGCTGGTCTTCTCAGATCTCTTCACGCGTTTGATGCATAACTTCTCCAAACTCCGATTGCATCCTTTAGCTGTGCTCTTAGCACTGGGTCTGTCACCGAAGCAAACTGGAGAGAGCGCAGTACTCTCTCCTGCTCGTGTCTTGATATCCTTTCGGAATCTTGAAGTCTCTTGACAGAACCCGCTATCTCCTTCCTTTTCTTCGCTGGGGTGGAGAAACGGTGTGACAAAAGGTCCCAGTGGATCTTAGCCACTGGAACTTTTGAGATGGAGAAAGTCGAGACTTTTTCTGTTGATCTTGAAGCCTAGGTACTCTAGGAACTGGATCACTGACTGGAAGCTTGCAAGCATTCTGTCTCGGATGCTGCCCACACCAACCAGTCGTCCAGGTAGGCTACTACCTGAATTCCCTTTAGGCGAAATTGTTTGAGAGCTACGCTCGCAAGCTTCGTAAAAATCCTTGGGGCTATGTTTAGCCCGAATGGCATGGCTCCGAAGGCGTATAGTCTTCGCTGTAGCCTGAACCCTAGGTAGGGGGAGAGTCGATGGCTAATTGGAATGTGCCAGTAGGCATCTGACAAGTCTATAGAGACGGAATATGCCCTCTTGGGCAGTAAGGTCCTTATGTGTTGCAGTGTTAGCATTTTGAATTTGCAATTCACTATGAACTTGTTAAGTGGCGACAAGTCCAGAATGACTCTGAGCTTTTCCGAGTCTTTCTTGGGAACACAAAACAGCCTCCCTTAGAAATTGATGGGCTTCACCCTTTTTCTCCAACCGTTCTTGAACGTACTCCTCCATAACGGGGGTGGAGTGTTGGAAAAAACCGAAGGTACGGGGGTGGAGTGCTGTACCAGCTCCCGCCCAATCCATTCTTGAGTAGGCTGTGGGCCCAGGGATCGAAGGTCCACCGATCCCGAAATTTCAGAAGTCTCCCTCCTACCGGTATCACCTCACTTGGACTGCCGTCCTGAGGTCTTGCCTTCCTGACCACGACCACCCCTGAATCCCCTTCCCCTTGAGGGGCGTCTAGACGAGCCTCTGGCTGCTCCTCTAGGCTTTGCTCGGAAGGAAGTAGACTGCCCTTCGAACGCTGGGGTGAATGCCGTGGACTGTGTCGACACGGCCTGGGGTACCCACTGAAAGGTGGTCGGGGTTTGTGCCACGATCTGGGGCACTGGGGGCAATGGCAATTGCAGTTGCTGTTGCTGTCTAAGAGGCTTGGCTGGCCGAGACGGTAGCCTAGTCCTCATAGTCTTCCTCTTTGGTTGAGGACCCTCATCCGGGGAAGACTTTCTTTTGATAGCCAGGTCCCACTTCTGGAGAAGGTTTCTATTCTCCAAGGTGGCTTTATCAAAAACTTCTTTGACCAAGTCGGTAGGGAAAAAGGTCTTTTCCCCAAATGTTGGAGGAGATTAGTTTCTTTAGCTCGTGCCTCACTGTAGCCGAGGTAAACACGAACTCCCTACAAGCTCTCCTTGCCTTGACGAAGCCATAAAGGTCCTTCGTCACTGTGGCCAGATGAGGCTTGGCCACTACCATGAACATTTCATGGACCTTGGGGTCACTTGCCATCGTCTCGAGAGTAGTCTGAAGAGACATTGAGGCAGTCAGTCTTTCTTTTGTATCGAGCTCACTTCGCAAAAGAAAGTCAGACAGCTTAGGGGGGTCCTTGCCGAACTGACGTCCGGCAATATCAGCCTCCAACTTTCCACTTAGAACGTAAGATGGACGTCCTTCCAATCTTTGTGGTCCATAGGCAGGGCCAGCGACAAGGGTTTACACTCCTCTAGGGAGGGGCAAGACTTGCCGGCCTCGATTGCTTTTAGTACAGCCAGAAACCCTTTCTGTAAAAAGGGGGAAGGCTCTAGTAGGCGAGGACACAAAGGAAGGGAGCTTCTTATTCAATGCAGCTACCTTTGAGTTAGAGAAGCCCCTCTCTTTCATCGAAGATGAAAGTAGAGCTTGAGCCTTAGCATGGTCATCACTATGACCTCCTTCGGCTCTGCCTCCTCCTTTGAAGCTGGTTCCTTCCTCAGCCGGACATAACAGTCCGGATATGGTGCCTTGCTGGGCCAGAATTCCACCCTCCAGGGGAACTGAGCCCAGCATATCCGAGATGACGATCTTTCCAGTCGTCATCGAAATGTGCTCAGCATACCTCCATGGGTTAGCATCCGAGCACAAAGGAAGGTCTTTCACATTGAGCTTTTCTGGGGCCCATGTGATTCTGCAAGGCACTGCATTCGCAGTTCCATTGCACCCGCCTTCTCCTGATTCTCCTTCTGCATTTGTTGGATCATTCCAACAATAGAAGAGAGGGCCTGTCCCAGCTCTACTGGGAGACCGGCCGATGTAGAGGGACTTGAACTTCATCCTGGGCTTCTGCAAGGAGGTCTTCCTCCTGACACCCGTCCACATCAGATATCCTGTCATTTAGCTGGATGTCTTGCATCGCGACCGCGACTTCAGCATCCACCTGGATCTGAACTTAGGGGATCTCCTCTTGAGGCTGGAGAATCACTGCCTCAGCTGATGCCTTAGGGAAAAGATACGCCCTCATCTTCTCACTTGGAAGATAAGGGCCAGAAGTGTACTTTTGGAAGCCCCTTACCCAGGTACGAAGCTTCTTCCTAGCTATTTAAATGTCTCATTAATCAGGTTAGTGCACACAGTACATACCTGAGGGTCCCAATACCGGAGATCATCCTTGGAGACAGCGTATGCTGCGTGTCTCCTACAAAACTCATGTCCGCAGAGGTTCTTGCTGCTGACATTGCAGAAAGCACTTCCCCACTTCGGAGTGTCCTTCTGTAAAGAGAAGAAATTTCCATGAGTATCAAGTGAACTATGTATCACTGGATATGCATAGTATAGCATAACAATTCATAAATGAAAGACACACACTTGTGTTTCCCTCACAACCCATTGTTGCAGCCTTCCAGATAATAAAATCAAAAATGGTTTATCTCTACTAGAGTAACCAATGCAAGGTTTCCATAGGAAACAGGTGGAGCTCACACCTAGGCAATGATTTTAAAAAATCCTGGATAATAGACGGGGAAGAACTCTGCTTCCTGTCTGAGGGCAACAGCAAAGGGCTGTGTAAGAAAACACAATAGTGTTAGAAGATACAGTGCTGTACCTAAACTTTTACTATAGTTTTCTTCTTACTGTATATGCTATACAGAAGAATACTAGTACAGTATAGGAGGATGTGTGCCGGCCTGCCTTTGCCGGCCGGCACACACCACAATTAGCTTTAAAGTATACTACTTAACAGCTATAGGGCGGCAGCCCTCTGGTTCAAATGCCTGTGCCGGCGGCAGCAGCTGCCGGCCAGCAACAGCCAGTGTTGGCCGGCAATGATTGCCGGCCAGCAACTACACAAGGTAGTACCCAGCTGCCGGCCACACTCTTGGTGACCGGCAGACAAGGACTGACATAAGCCGGCCGGCAAAGGTACAAGACCGATGCCAGCCGGCAGCAAAAGAACCAGAAGACTACCCCTGCCCGGCTGCCGGCCTCATAGGCCGGCTGCCGGGACAGGTACAGCACTAGAAGAAAATAGAATGGATGCCGGGATAAGAGTGTACACAACCCCCCCAGCCCGGCAACCGAAAGAGTGCATATAAGGAAGGGGAGAAACTTAATTCAGGCTTCCTTGACCAATGCCGTCCGGCTCTGCCGGCAGGCATGGATGAGGGACCAAGAGAGGTCCGGGCAGCACTCGAAAACATAAGACCCTTGCCGTCCAGCGTCTCTGCCGGCCGGCAATGGGCTTAGTCAATCCAAATCCCAACCTATACTAGGTCCAGAAGTAGAATGACATATGGTACAGTAATACCCCTGCCGGCCAGCTCTGCCGGCCGGCAAGGTACAGTACAGTAATGGCTAGGCCATTACGGAGATAGAGGGGGAAGGGACAAGAGGGTCCTGCCAACCTTGCTTTAGTGACAGATCACCCGTAGCCAAGAACTCTGTCTTAGCCTAAGGGAGATCTAAGGGAAAGGGCCAGCGCAGTAGTATAATACCTGCCAGCTTCCAGAGCACCAAAGCAAGGAAGGCGTTGCAACTCCCAAGGGAAGATTTATCCTCCCCGAGAACAGCAACAGGACTTAGTCTGGTCGATCACACAAGAAGGAATCATAACTACAGAAACCTTCGACAGTGACCTAAGAGAGCTCAGCTCCCTTTGTAAGTGTTAGGTCAGCGAGGGAGACTCTGCCCCAAGCCAAACAACACGGACTCAGACTAAAAACTCTGTTGTTCTGACCCTCTTTGAACCAGACTCTGCTGGAACAGGAAGGTACAGTAACACCCTAGTATAGTTTTATCGAAAATAAATTCGGAAAAAACCACTTAGGGATAAGCCCAAGGCTTAAACAGAGGGAAAGGGATTGCATACCTTCTCCGAAGAAAAGAAAGCAACCGGGGAGTATGATAAAGTATACTAAGGCTCCATAAGCAATTAGCCTAGGCACCAAGAGAATCGATTACCTAATTCACCGAAACTCTCACGTATACAATCTTGGAAATATTCCACACAGTCTAACATGTATAAAATATAGCCTAAAGCTTCAATAAAATTTTAATTACACTCGGAAAAACCATAATCATGCATTAAGTACTAGGACCAAACAACTAGGCTACATGGCCTAGCGTAGGCCAGAATGGCGAATACTTCGCCAAATAATACTAAGCACGAAAGGAAATCCTATGTAAAGCTAAATAGCTAAATTTTATTAAGCAAAACAACCAGGAATGTCACTCTGACTAACTAATTTATACCTAGCGAGTGACAGTGTCCAGGACACCTCTGGTAGGCTACGGCTCTTGTATCAAAGATTAATCCTATTAATCACTCAAAATTTTACCAAGAGCCTACATTTATACATAACAGACACTATACTCAACTTATCCGAGGTCAACGAAGACGAAGAAGCCATGAAAAGCTGAATAAATCCAAGATTTGCGAGAAAAACAGGAAAAAACACCGAGTTGTTAAGCTACGCAAAAAGGAATACAGATGGCGCCAGGATTGGCGCCAGGCACGCATACGAATCGGGGGATAGGGAAGCCTTGGGAGCGGCTCCCCTTTTTCTTTCCCGAATTCGTATCTCGTCAATCTCCCTCCTACGAGACGAATCTCTGTTCAGGTCGTAGATTGCCATGTGACGTGTCTAGAATACGTCCTCTGATATGTCGCGATATCCCTTTCACGAGGGATACTCGCTCCAGGAGTTAGAATTCTGGTACCTTAAGGTAAATTCTCTGGGAATATCGCCGTAGTTGTAATATACCCTAGGAAGCTACCCTATAGGAACTTCCATCAGGACGACATGGCTTGAGCCCAAAAATACATATATATATATATACATATATATATATATACATATATATATACATATATACATATATATATATACATATATATATATACATATATATATATATATATATATATATATATATATACATATATATATATACATATATATATATATATATATATATATATATATATATATATATATATATATATATATATATATATATATATATATATATATATATATATATATATATATATATATATGCACATGTGGTCAGTCTCTAGGGCATTGTCACTGTCTCTTACCTCTGCCATTCCTGAGCAACCTTTAAACACCATGCGTTGCTAAAGATAGATTATGGCCTATTCCTAAACAGCTATGAAGTTATCTTGTCTAAGTTATACAGTTGGATACATGAATTCCTGGTATACCTCCCTTTGAAAAAGTGCAACCAGCCACGCCCTTACAGCGCAGCCAGTTCCTGTGTTTAGCCACGCCCACCACCTCTGCCATCTCTTCCTACACTATTATTATTATTATTATTATTATTATTATTATTACTTGCTAAGCTACAACACTAGTTGAAAAAACAACAACAGGATACTATAAGCCCAGGGGCCCCAACAGGGAAAATAACCCAATGAGGAAAGGAAAAAAGGAAACGTGAAATATTTTAAGAACAGTAACAACATTACAATAAATATTTCCTATAAAAAATTATAAAAACTTTAACAAAACATGAGGAAGAGAAATAAGATAGTGTACCCTCAAGCAAGAGAACTCTAACCCAAGACGGTGAAAGACCATGGTACAGAGGCTATGGCACTACCCAAGACTAGAGAACAATGGTTTGATTTTGGAGTGTCCTACTCTCAGAGGAGCTGCTTACCAAAGCTAAAGTCTCTCTTCTACCCGTACCAAGAGGAAAGTGACCACTGTTTGATTACTCACCGCGATGTAAGGGTGTGACAGGGTAAACTTCTTCGGAGCGAGGTGTACTAGGGACTCCTGTGTCCAACTGTACATAACCTAGCGTTGGAGTTGTATTGGTGTTCTCCATCTGTCATCTCAAGATGGAGGTTTATTTTGGCTTCTGGTTTCCTGGCCACTTTGTTTTATCCCGTGCTTTCTTATTCTTAGCAAATTCTGAAAGAGAAAATTCTCATTACGTTTGTGATTATTATGTATTAATAGAAAGATCTATGTATAAATAGAAAGGTAACTTGATATTACACAGTCTGTCAATAAAGAAAACAATGCCATCCCATAGACCTGAAGAGAATGAATATTCTTGTCAAAAGTTTATAAGATATAAGCAAATATTATATTTTTTCCATACTGTAGATAAGGGTATCTCATTTACTATAGTCCATTTCTTTTAGCGATGCATATTTGCACCGACTCGCAGCGGTGCCCTTTTAGCTCGGAAAAGTTTCCGGATCGCTGATTGGTTGGACAAGATAATTCTAACCAATCAGCGATCAGGAAACTTTTCCGAGCTTTAAGGGCACCGCCGCGAGTCGGTGAAAATATGCATCGCTAAAAGAAATGGACTATCGATACTAGCATGCACAACCTCATGAAGAAAAATAAAAAAATTATAACTATAATTCAAATTAACCAATCGTTATATTTTCTTAAAATTTTGAGAGACAGTCCATTGACTAATTTCTAAATAACAAAGGTATTCAGATAAGAAGCCGTTACCACCATCAACATTAAGGTCAAAGGTCACCAACAAACACGTCTATACTCCTCTTCCTATTATATTTGACCTTCTGGATGCCATTATTCTTTATTGTTAGTTTGCACATTATATTTGTATCTATTTGTTTGCCCGGCCATTATTCGTAATTGTTGTTTTGACGATTCATTTTAATTGCTCTTCTGTGATTTCGTCTAATTGAACATCTGCTTCTGTGATATACAATTTACAGGGTTTGTATATGGAGGAATAGAATGGGCAAAACGTTGTAAGTAGAGATTGATTGATTGATTGATTTATTAATTGATTAATATACAATTTACATGGTTTTTATATGGAGGAATAGAATGGGCAAAACGTAGTAAGTAGAGATTGATTGATTGATTGATTGATTAATTGATTAATATACAATTTACATGGTTTTTATATGGAGGAATAGAATGGGCAAAACGTAGTAAGTAGAAATTGATTGGTTAATTGATTGATTGATTGATTGACGGGGAATCTCTGTAGTCGTCTGTATGTATACATAAGAAGACCGAGAGATTGAGAGCATTATATTATACTAGCACACGCGACTCGTCAAAAATGATGGTTAATATTTAGATAAATATGCACACAGACATGAAATCGTTCCCACCGCCTCGGTCCCAGCCCCTCTTTTAACTACAATACGGCAGTTTCGGAAATGTGGTATATAAATATATATATACATATATATACATTATATATATATATATATACATATATATATATATATATACATATATATATATAAATTATATATATATATATATATATATATATATATATATATATATATATATACTGTATATATATAAATTATATATATATATATATATATATATATATATATATATATATATATATATATATATATATACTGTATATATATATATATATATATATATATATATATATATATATATATATATATCCAAACACTTACTCTTTATTATACAGGAGAGATTGCAGTTGCTGATAGCATGAGGAATGTCTTGTTACTGATGGAATAATGATATAGGCCTACTCGTACTATTGTCACTACAATGCACTGACTAATATCACAAAGGGATATAAATAAATACACAGTATAAAGAGAGGGATTTTTTTTATTTGTATGAATGAGCGAAAGCAATACTGGAATAACTAATGAATATTTTGATTTTTAATTTCATTATTTGTATTTACTATGTATCGATATGTATATATTTTTAAAATTTACAAAAAAAAATATTTATTGGAAATTTAGAATTATTTATTGAAATGTATGATCACCTCCCAAAACACTTCAAGACAAATTCTAAAGTATTTTAAAAGAAAAAATACTTTAGAACTTGATTTGAAGTGTTTCGGGAGTTGATCATACATTTCAATAAATAATTTTAAATTTCCAATAAATATTTTTTTTTTTTTTTTGTAAATTTCAAAAATATGAATGATAACTTCACTTTTAAATCAAATCTGATTTAGACCAATTAGAAAAGGCATCCAATTTTAACATCTTTTATACGATGGATTTTAACAGAGAAATTCTATCGCTTCCTTTGTGCCTTGCCTCCCTTAATGGGAGTTTAATTGGCACCCCGTTCCTAACCGATGTTATACCAAGTAAGTTGAGGTTAATCTAGTAGGCTTACACCACAACCCAGTGTATTACTTAACTACTTGATTTGCAGAACATGAGCCTCCATCTTCTGTTTAAGTGTCGTGTTTTCCCAATATCCATTACAAGAAATACTTTTTTCCCCGTTGCTGTTAAACAAATTCTGATGACGTTTCCAAGTTACTATAATACATTTTTTCAATCTCCATAAACTAATGTCTTTGTTAATGTGATTTATGTTGTTATGCACTATTATTTTTGTCTACTGATTTTCCTCTATAGTTAGTCAGTTACCATTTTCATCTCTAATTGTTTCTGCATATGGGCACTCTGCTCTTGAAAAAGCTTGCTTTTTATAGTTAATGCCATTTTGAGAGTAGTTTCATAGGAATATTTGCTCGTACTATATATATATATATATATATATATATATATATATATATATATATATATATATATATATA
Organism: Palaemon carinicauda; assembly: GCF_036898095.1. NCBI lineage: Eukaryota > Metazoa > Arthropoda > Malacostraca > Decapoda > Palaemonidae > Palaemon > Palaemon carinicauda. The sequence goes on from NC_090750.1 coordinate 70,595,422, forward strand.
TATATATATATATATTATATATATATATATATATATATATATATATATATATTTATATATATATATATATATATTTATATATATATATATATATATATATATATATATATATATATATATATATATATATATATATAGACACACACACACACACACATATATATATATATATATATATATATATATATATATATATATATATATATATATATATATATATATATATGTAAATATCACCCACGAACGGCATTTAATACCGAATTCTATCTGGGAATATATATCCACTTGGAATTCATTTTATGGTAACAGCTTCTGGCCGGGTGGAGATTCGAACCCCCACCTGTGCGGCTTGAAACTATGCCTACAGTGACTCTACCGAGTGAGCTATCTCGGTAGAGTCACTGTAGGCATAGTTTCAAGCCGCACAGGTGGGGGTTCGAATCTCCACCCGGCCAGAAGCTGTTACCATAAAATGAATTCCAAGTGGATATATATTCCCAGATAGAATTCGGTATTAAATGCCGTTCGTGGGTGATATTTACATTGATTGAAATCACGTGTGCTTGTGATATATGTTCATATATATATATATATATATATATATATATATATATATATATATATATACCTATATGTATATATGCCTATATATATACATACATATATATATATATATATATATATATATATATATATATATATATATATATACAACAACATTTCAATATTGAATTTTACCTTTGGGAATGTATATACACTGGAAATTCATTAATGATAAATGCTTCTGGCTGAGCAAGGATTCAAACCTATGCTTCCGAGTCGAAACAAATGCCAGCAGGGGCTCCTTGCAACCATGCTATCGAGAGAGATTGGTCATAGTCCCTGCTGGCATTTGTTTCGACTCGGAAGCATAGGTTCGAATCCTTGCTCAGCCATAAACATTTATCATAAATTAAATTCCAGTGGAAATATATTCTCAAAGGTAAAATTCGATATTATAATGCTATTGTCGTTGATATTTACACTTATTAAAATCACGAACGTTAGTGATAGATATTCATACATCCATATATATATATATATATATATATATATATATATATATATATATATATATATATATATATATATAATATATATATATATGTATGTATGTATGTATATATATACATATATACATATATATATATATATATATATATATATATATATATATATATATATATATATATATATATATATATATATATATATATATATATGTAGATGTATGTATACATATATTATTATATATGAATATACATATATAAATATATGTACATAATGTATTTATTATATATAATATACAATATATATGTATATATATACTGCATATTATATATATATATATATATATATATATATATATATATACATATATATATATATGTGTGTGTGTGTATATATATATATAATAATAATAAAATTTAAACGTAAATCGACATGTCCAAAATCCGTACTGAGAAGCGACAAAGGCATAGAAAAGCTTAATTGAAGTGCAGAGGATATTTCATTCCAGAGAAAATGATGGATCCCGGAAACGACAAGCTGTTATGAGGAGTTCTAGGAGAACTTGAATCGGTGGCCAACATAGTTTGCAAGTCTAAATATTCTGAAAGGGCATTAGCCCAACGGTTTAGGCTGTGTGGCCAGCTTCGAAAACACATCATCAAACCAGTAGTTACAGTAGAATCGTGAACTTCATCAGAGAAAGAAACGAAACGGCCTAGATGGTCTGGTTTGATGTACAGATGCTATTTTGATACAGAAAAAATGCTTCAGTAGCGTGACCACAGCTTGTCATATATATATATATATATATATATATATATATATATATATATATATATATATATATATATATATATATATATATATATATATATATATATAAAACACTGTACTGAGGAAAATCAAATCAGAGATCGACCCAGTTTACAAATCCAGATTTCTGAGGGAGTAAGTAAGCCTCACGATTCAGCCTGCTCTGGACGAGAGGCAACATCCCTGAAGAACATACCTTAATCCCGTTGCAAGATTGGAATCGTGAGTTTCGTGAGAGAGGGAAGCTTGGTCTGTGAAGCTCTGTTAGAAATAATTAATGTATTTAAAAATTAATCTTGAGATATTCTATTTCAAAGAATCTTACACTTTGAGCAATTATTTCATAAAAATGCACTATTTATCATCGGAAGCTACAGCCGCTAGGTTGCGCAGCCATACCTTGAAGTATTTGTTTGAAAAAATCATAAACACACGACTAAGGAGATTCCAAAAAATTAACAACAAATTCTACAAACACCAACACGGTTTCACAACAAGTAGAAGAAACACTGATACTGCCCTCATGGCAATTTACGAAACAATAGCCATGAACCAACTAGATAAAAAACATCAATGTAATGTCATCTGCAGAGATATCTCTAAGGCATTTGACAAAGTATGGCATGACGGCCTCAAATATAAAATACTCCAATTGGAATTACCAATAATAACGGAAAAAACCCTCTCAAGCTACATAAAAGACAGAACTGTCAGAATACGTAGCAGAGATGGGAAACTAAGAGAAACAGTAGATATAAAAAGTAGGGTACCACAGGGGGGCATACTATCCAACACTTTTTATAATCTACACAGCAGATATGCCAACCACCCCCGAATATGCCATAAATTATGCCTATGCAGAAGACATAAGTAATAATGCATCCTACAAATTCGAAAAGATTTTTGAAAATAAAAACAAAGATCAAAATAATAAATGACTACGAAAACAAGCGGAAGTTTTAACACTGTCATTTATTACGCTTGTTGTAACTTTTAAAGATTTAAAATTACATAAATCAATAATTTCACTGGAATCTTTCTAATTTTGCCTCTATAAACTTCACCAGCAATGATGTTGATACCAAAAGTAATTCATTTGTATTCATGAGATGTGAAATTGTCCGAAATCTTTCGTAGTTTCAATCCAGCTACCGTAATCAAGCTGTTTAATAAGAGATTTAGTTTTATGTTGCGCCAGTGATTTTCCAAAAAAATTCCTTATTTTACTGTAATTTTTAAAGTGAGTTGATTAGGCCGGAGTTAGGGGAAATGCATTCTAATGTTTCGGATACAGAACATAAAGTTCATTTCTTTCTTGGCAAGTTACTATGTTTGTCATTTCAAAGTATTTATAATTATTTGTTTTAACTTTTCAGTTCAGTTTTTATAACTCTATTTGTTTTAACTTTTCAGTTCAGTTTTTATAACTTTGTTTTAACTTTTCAGTTCAGTTTTTATAACTATTTGTTTTAACTTTTCAGTTCAGTTTTTATAACTCTATTTGTTTTAACTTTTCAGTTCAGTTTTTATAACTCTATTTGTTTTAACTTTTCAGTTCAGTTTTTATAACTATTTGTTTTAACTTTTCAGTTCAGTTTTTATAACTCTATTTGTTTTAACTTTTCAGTTCAGTTTTTATAACTCTATTTGTTTTAACTTTTCAGTTCAGTTTTTATAACTATTTGTTTTAACTTTTCAGTTCAGTTTTTATAACTATTTGTTTTAACTTTTCAGTTCAGTTTTTATAACTTTGTTTTAACTTTTCAGTTCAGTTTTTATAATTCTTCTTGTCTGTAGTAATTACAATCAAACAGTTGATAGATATAAACCATGGAGATAAATATGAACAGGGACTATGGTTTGATTGCCAAGAAGTTTCACAATATTTTCCTAACCAACTCATTTTTATTGTAAAGATTTTATAGAGAAGATGAGACGACCGAACGTTCTTCTAGCCTAGCTTTAAATGCCAGTCATGAATGACAGAGACAAAGGACAGTGACATTTCCCTCTCAAGCAGGACAATGCCCTAGAGATATAAGAGTTCAGTCAGAGGTTGGAGAAACGAAAAAATAGATATCAAACTTGGTCGATTTCATTTATGATGGATGTTGTTGTTTAAAAGCCAATAACATACCATGAAAAGTATATTTTTTAACATTCATACAAAATCTGACATGTACTTGGTATATCGAGAGAGATTGGTTCACCAAATGTTTAACTGGGCTCCACAAGGCACTAGAAGAGTTTGAGGACCCAGGCATACATGGCTGAGAAATATGAAGCGTGAAGTGGGAGATGATAAGTGGAGAAGTGTTGAATTAAAAGCTCAAGATAGAGACAACTGGCAAAATCTAACCAAAGTCCTTTGTGTCAATAGGCGTAGGAGGAGATGATGATGATGATCAATTGGTATATTGGTATACCTAATCATCTGCTTCGTCAAGGTGATGATACAGGATAATGTTTTCTAAGTCAAAGTAGAATATTGCTTATATTTTCTTATTGTTACTGTCAATATTATCATATTAAGTAAATCTGCAACCCTTACTAATAAGAAAAGCAAATTGGTTAAGTACAAAGACCCAAGCAGGAAAAGCAGCATCCTGTTTTTCTACCTGGGTCGTAACTTAAGTTATTATTATTAACAACAGCAACAACAACAACAAAAACAACAATAATAATAATAATAATAAATAATAATAATAATAATAATAATAATAATAATAATAAGCATAAAGAAATTGAGTGGTAAAGTTTAAATTATTAAAAAATCACTACGCGATGAAACACCAGAGTTCATTCGTGTATCATCGTATGTAGCGGAAAGCGTTCGAGAGAAAAAAGGTTTTATAGCCATATGATCGTATCCTCGTTGGTCTTTACTTTTAAATAATATCAATAACAAAAAAAAAAAAAAAAAAAAAACACCCACATAGCATCAACTAACCAAAAATATGCAACAAAATATGAATAGAATTCAAGAATTTTAGGTTTGTATTTCTTTCCAATTTTATATGAATTCAGCGTATCTACGTCTCATACATTTTGCGTTTCTAAATGAACGTTGCAGATTTTATTCAAAATGCCATAGCGCAAGAACGGCTGGATACATTGTACTCTTATCACCCCCCCCTCTCTCTCTCTCTCTCTCTCTCTCTCTCTCTCTCTCTCTCTCTCTCTCTCACAGCACTATTACGATTCGTTTCGTAATCTGCTTTTATTTTTGTCCAGTGTTTTTAGAATGATTTAATGTTAATTTATTCTCATCATTTATTTATTTCCTTATTTCCTTTCCTCACTGGGCTATTTTTCCCTATTGGAGCCCTTGGGCTTATAGCATCTTGCTTTTCCAATTAGGGTTGTAGCTTGGCTAGTAATAATAATAATAATAATAATAATAATAATAATAATAATAATAATAATAATAAATAAAATTGGGTTACCTAACCATGTATTTTCACCTTTGTTTATCTGTTATTTTTCACAAGTTGCCCAGGAAGGTTAGTATATATTTGCTTTGATTAACAAATACACATACCTGCATTAACACAAATATAATGTATGTATGTATCTATCTATATATATGGAGAGAGAGAGAGAGAGAGAGAGAGAGAGAGAGAGAGAGAGAGAGAGAGAGAGAGAGAGAGAGAGAGAGAGAGAGAGAGAGAGAGAGAGTTTATCTAATATTTGGATTTCAATACAGCTATTGGAAACCAGAACTAATAATATAATCCTGTATGAAGTCTAGATTTTTCCTATTTTCAAATAGTCATTATTCATAATGTTGATATTATTTCATTATTTCATACGAGATATTTCATTAGTTTTTAAGCATTCTGAATATACTGCTCTCGTACTCATACAAAATATAATGATAAAACGCTCCACAGTACAAATAATTTTTATTTGTGTAAAATGCATAAATATTGATACTCTATCATGATTAACTGGCTGGGTTAAATACAGGCGGAAATCATATTTTTGTCACGGTCCGTATTAAAAGGGGCTTAAAAGCTAATCTCTTCCTAAATGTGGCTGTTTAACTGGAGTCTACCGTATGAATACCATTACTGATTACATACACATACGCCTATATATGTATATATATCTATATATCTATATACAGTATATATCTATATATATCTATATATATATATATATATATATATATATATATATATATATATATCTATATATATATATATCTATATATATATATATCTATATATATATATATCTATATATATAAATCTATATCTATATATATCTATATCTATATCTATATCTATATCTATATATCTATATCTATATATATATATATCTATATCTATATCTATATATATCTATATCTATATCTATATCTATATATATATACATATATCTATACATATATCTATATATATATACATATATCTATATATATATATCTATATATATATATATACATATATCTATATATCTATATATATACATATATCTATATATATACATATATCTATATATATACATATATCTATATATATACATATATCTATATATATACATATATCTATATATATATATATATATATATATATATATATATATATATATATATATATACATATATATATACACACACACACACACGCATATATATATATATATATATATATATATATATATATATATATATATATATATATATAACACACGCATATTATATATACAGTATATATATATACTGTTACTCTTAAAACTCACAGAACATAATTGTAAATTAAAATCGGGAAGAATTCTTCTTTTAAGTAACGACTCGTTGATACAAATCACTAATCAATTGATAAGTTTCAATGATGCTCAAATGATATTCATATGCCCATCATCTTAAAATAGTAGTCTTTAGTAGTCTTTTCTATTACTAATATAATTCATTGATTTTTAGTTCTAAATGCTTGAATAATTCCCTTTTACAAACTTATCTTCCTGACAGGGTTTAAACTTTTAAGGTAACTACCTTAGTTTGAGGTAATTTTCAAGGTTTGAAGGGAATTTTTAAGGTAAATCTAAGGTAATTTTAGTTTTACTAGCTTCAAATTTAAAGAAATTGGAAAAGTTTTCAGGTAATCTAGGGTAAAATGCAACATTTAAGGTAATGGCCACATGCTCAAGTTTAAATCCTGCTTCCCGGCTATGTGTAGCATCTATCAGTTGTTCTACATGTCTCTGTTGGTTATTATTATTACTTTATTATTATTACTTGCTAAACTGCAACCCTCGTTAGAAAAGCAGGATGCCATAAGCCCAGGGGCCCCAATAGGGAAAAAAAAAAACCAATAAAGAAAGGAAACAAGGAAAAATAAAATATCTTAAAAACAGTAACATTAAAATAAATATTTCCTATATAAACTATAACTTTAACAAAACAAGAGGAAGAGAAATTAGATAGAATAGTGTGCTCAAGTGTACCCTCAAGCAAGAGAACTCTAACCCAAGACAGTGGAAGACCATGGTATAGAGGTTATGGCATTACCCAAGACTAGAGAACAATGGTTTGATTTTGGAGTGTCCTTCTCCTAGAAGAGCTGCTCACAATAGCCAAAGAGTCTCTTCTACCCTTACCAAGAGGAAAGTAGCCACTGAGCAATTACAGTGCACAGTTAACACCTTGGGTGAAGAAGAATTGTTTGGTAATCTGTGTTGTCAGGTGCATGAGGACAGGGGAGAATCTGTAAAGAATAGGCCAGACTGTTCGGTGTATGTGTAGGCAAAGGGAAAGTGAACTGTACCCAGAGAGAGGGATCTAATGTATTACTGTCTGGCCAGTCAAGGACCACATAACACACTAAGGGTGTTATCTCAACGAATGGCTGGTGCCCTGGCCAACCTACTACCTACAGAGTTAGAGTTAAAATGTCCACACCCGGTCTCTGCTGTTATCACCGTTAACACCTCACCTTGCCGACACAATGCTGACTTTATCGAAACCAGCCTAATATAAGATTTGACAAGTTAGCTGAAATAAGATAACAGGTAAGAGCCTCCGTCAGATAGTCACTCTTCGTGTGTGTGTGTGTGTGTGTGTGTGTGTGTGTGTGTTTGTTTGTTTGTTTGTGCCCAAGCGCG
>NC_090750.1:70613392-70623392 GCF_036898095.1 Palaemon carinicauda
ACTGTGCTGTTCTGGATAAGGATCTATCCATGGAGCAATATTCAAGGCTTTTCCAACTTTTGCATTTATACTTTACCTGGGATAAGGCAGGATAATTAGAGACCTTAATAAGTCTTCGGTCACAGATAGTGGGATACGTAGTATCTTCCATTACGCAAAACATCATTCAGGAAAAAATAATTCTTTTCAATGATTTTTTCATACAGTTTCTATTACTTATCTCTGGTTCAGGTTCAAAGCGATGAATGCTATCTCATCCTGGGTTACTAATTGCCTCTGATAACCGTTTAGATTAGTTTGGAAATATAGTAAGAAAAGACCTGAAAGTTTCCAATCTGGTTGGTTTAGTATATATGCCAACATTCACGCCTTTATCTTTCTGACAACTTGCTCGTGGTCTTGGCTAACCGGTGGAAAGTCTTAGTATGATACCCGTAGTCTTAGCACTCTTAGCTTTCTGCTGGAAAGTCAGTTGTTCGTCCAGAACTATGTGCTGAAGAGTATCTAACTGCTTGATTGTAATTAAGGTTTTTTTCTTAGGCATTCTGTCCTAGGGTTATCTATAATATCCCTTTCCCTTCTGAATTCAACAGCTTCCTGGAGCTTCTAAACTGGAAGAGAAGTCTTCCTCGCGTGGACAGACCATACCTTCGTGGTCCTGATTAGCTTCTAAACTGGAAGAGAAGCCTTCCTCACGTGGATTTCCTTGAGGGACATTCGATCTTTTGGTGATACTGATTCACACGGCATTAATCGATTGATTGATTTCAAGTTCTCTGGCATCCTGACATCGTCATACGGCATATTTGGGTTGTAGTAGCCTATTGGAAACGTTCCTTCCTGGTGTTCTGCCGGATTGGGGTTTGTGTCCCGCTCAAAGTCGATAGTTCTTTTCATAGAGCTTGCAACCTCACCATCCTTGTGAGCTAAGGATGTGGGTTTGTAGGAGCCAATAGGTCTACCTGCTGAGTCATCAGTAGCCCTTCCTGATCCTTAGCTCGGGTGGAGAGGGGCCTTGGGCGCTGATCATGTGTATTTATGGTCAGTCTTTAGGCCTAGGGCATTGTCTTGGGAGGACACTTTCACTGTCCCTTGCCTCTGCTATTCAGGAGCGACGTTTGAACCTTTAAACCTTCCGTTTGTGTGTCTCATAAAAATTGACTTGAATTTTCGTGATTTTGAAAAGGCCTCAACCTGTAACGCATAAAATTGCGAAACCTCCATAAGCATGTATTGGTAAATTCTACTTAGATATACAAGAGGGATTTCAAGGACGGAGTAAGTTCTCAAAAGTGCTCTTGAATATTTAGATCGATATCTATGAATGCATAATTGTTTATTTGCTTCGCCATTAGTGACTTGTAATTAAAATTTTCCTTTGGGGCAAGAAATGTAAATAACCAGTTTCTGTAATTACTTTAGTTTTTTTTTTTTTTTTTTTTTTTTAAACTAGGGGGAGAGGAACAAACAACTCCTTAAACGACCTATTGTATAATATCAAATAAACAAACATCAATTTTCCTAAATCTAATGTGGGTAATGTGTTATGCGATGTTACACCAAATCGATCATCCATTTATTACAAAATAGAAGTACAGTTGGACACAAATTCCTGGTACATATTGCTCTGAGAAAGTGTACACAGCCACACCCTTAATGCACGGCGAGTTCGTGTGTTTAGCCCTGCCTACCATTTCTGCCATCTCTCCCTATAATCCTGCCCTATGCAAGCTGTTTAGTTAATCGCCGTAAGTAAGGGGGTGATAAGGTGCACTTCTTCGGAGCGAGTTGTGACAGAATTCATGTGTCCAACTGTACGTATACTATCTTTGTTTCAAGTTCATTTAAGGCAAAAATTTCTTCACTCTGGGTAAGCTTGGCTAAAACTATCAAATCAAACATTAAAATCATATTATTATTATTATTATTATTTGCTAAGCTACAACCCTAGTTGGAAAAGTATGATGCTATAAGCCCAGGGGGCCCCAACAGAGAAAATAGCCAAGCGAGGAAAGGAAACAAGGAAAAATGAAATATTTTAAGAGCAGTAACATTAAAATAAACATTTCCTTTATAAACTATAAAAAATTTAACAAAACAAGAGGAAAAGAAAAAATATAGAATAGTTTGCTCGAGTGTACCCTCAAGCAAGAGAACCCAAACCCAAGACAGTGGCAGACCATGGTACAGAGGCTATGGCACTACCAAAGACTAGAGAGCAATGATTTGATTTCGGAGTGTCCTTCTAGAAGAGCTGCTTACCAATAGCTAAAGAGTCTTCTACTACTCTAATAACGGTTAAAGATATTATCCATTTCTGAGGCAAAGGCATTCCTTAGCCAGAAATGTAACAGGCAAGATTAAAGAAGAAAAATTGCTGTTGTTAGCATCATTGCGCTAAATAGTCGCTCAATGGTATTGATGCTGCTGAGTGGGGGAAGCTGGTTATCAATTGCCAATATGAGCCTCTCTCTCTCTCTCTCTCTCTCTCTCTCTCTCTCTCTCTCTCTCTCTCTCTCTCTCTCTCTCTCTCTTCAGGCGAGCTATCTGTTGATTTACTTATTTCTTTGTTCTATTTCAACCTTTTGTGGCTGATTGAATCTTGAAAATTGGTTTTCACTACATTTTGTTTATTGAATATGTGTTTCATGATTGTGATTAGTAGTTAGATGACAAATGGAACCGTTTCTAGTCCACTGCAGGATAAAGGCCTTAGACATGTAGTAAATTCTATCGTTTCTGCAAGTGCATTTTAGTGTATTGAGAGTACAAATGTTTCCACCCGATAAGAAAGGCACCGCCTTCCTAACAACTCCACTCCGCTTGTCCAGTCGGAAGTCGTTATCACAGTCGAGTTGCACAACTATGAAGCCAATGTTGGAGTGGTCTCTTTTCTCTCGCTGTCTTATAACTAAATTCGTCATATCTTCTTTTAAATATACCCTTTACACCCTTTTTTATCAAGTTATTGTTATTGCTAGTAAATGTATTATAGCCACGAAAGGAAAAATGAAAAAGACTTGCTTGGAGTTAGTACTTTCATCCACTCAGGACATTATCAAACTCAGCAATGAGAATGTATATACAAAGACATCGTATTTATACAGAAGGGGATCCAACAGCTGTCAGTTTCTTGCTAGTAAATATATGTAGATTAAGAACATTATTATGTACATTTTATATTTCATTATGTTTCTTTTGTTATTTATTCTTATTGCTGGTGAATATATGTGACTAGTGGACGCGACCCGTCAAATTGACCTATATATTTAGATATATATGCACACACATACGCACCCTCTCTCACCAGGGTATGCCAAGATGCCAGAAAAATCTCAATCAATCAATCAATCAATCAATCACCAGGTTATAACTACTTCCTCTCCCCTCTACCTGAGGGACGAGGAGAGACCGATTTGTTATACATCTGGCAATGCCGATGAGTGTGACTGGAAAGATATATATATATATATATATATATCTATATATAATATATATATATATATATATTATATATATATATATAAACAGATACTAGCTTCTTTACTATAAAGGGGAGAAGAAGAACATTGTTATTCATGTTCCATATTTCACTGGTGGAATCCTTATTCAGTTAATACGTTCGTAATCTCTCTCTCTCTCTCTCTCTAATGTTAATGAATGGAACTACTTGCAGATTAGAAAATATATAAGAATACAGAGTTCGTTAACATGAGGATTTATTAATGAAATTACTGAAGTAAGACCCTCATGCTTCTTGAAGTTAAAATGACCGCTAATACTGTGTTAACGCGTTCGCTTAGCATTCGCATGGCAGCAGATCGATCCCAGCCCGGGATAGTGAGTTTAAGCTGTTTACTGGGGAGGCCACTGCTGTGGTTGGGCACCAAAGTCGGGGGGGGGGGGTTAGAGTTGCCCGGCTGAAGTTCTGGCAAGATTCTATTCTGATGATACTAGAACTGAAACCAGACATCTGTACCTGTATTTTCATCCGTATTGCAGACATCTGTACCTGTATTTTTCATCCGTATTGCAGACATCTGTACCTGTATTTTCATCCGTATTGCAGACATCTGTACCTGTATTTTTCATCCGTATTGCAGACATCTGTACCTGTATTTTTCATCCGAATTGCAGATATCTGTACCTGTATTTTCATCCGTATTGCAGACATCTGTACCTGTATTTTTCATCCGTATTGCAGACATCTGTACCTGTATTTTTCATCCGAATTGCAGACATCTGTACCTGTAATTTTCATCCGTATTGCAGACATCTGTACTTGTATTTTCATCCGTATTGCAGACATCTGTACCTGTATTTTTCATCCGAATTGCAGACATCTGTACCTGTATTTTTCATCCGTATTGCAGACATCTGTACCTGTATTTTCATCCGTATTGCAGACATCTGTACCTGTATTTTTCATCCGTATTGCAGACATCTGTACCTGTATTTTTCATCCGAATTGCAGATATCTGTACCTGTATTTTCATCCGTATTGCAGACATCTGTACCTGTATTTTTCATCCGTATTGCAGACATCTGTACCTGTATTTTTCATCCGAATTGCAGACATCTGTACCTGTAATTTTCATCCGTATTGCAGACATCTGTACTTGTATTTTCATCCGTATTGCAGACATCTGTACCTGTATTTTTCATCCGAATTGCAGGCATCTGTACCTGTATTTTTCATCCGTATTGCAGACATCTGTACCTGTATTTTTCATCCGTATTGCAGACATCTGTACCTGTATTTTCATCCGTATTGCTCGTTTGGAAAGTACAGTACAAACTTTGCAATATTTCTAAATGAAATTATGAAATATATGCAAACTTTCAGGTAGTAGTAATCACCTTGCTTAACTTCGGTGGCCTATACTTCTCTGTTGCAACTCTGTACTATTATATCTTCATGAATAATACGACGGTACAAGTTTCTGACAGACTCTCTGGATAATTATTGCATGAGGACAAATTAAGTATAATTTACGGAAGATGAATCTTACGGAAGAGTTAACTAATTAGAGTTTAGCTATGCGTGTTCTAACGTATCTCTGTTTCGGTTGAGATATTTATCAACTTTTCTCACTGGAAAAAGGCTCGAATACCTGATAAATTATTACCTCCACAAAGGAGGTTATAAAACCGAGTCGGTTTATTTACTTATTTTCAAAAGCCTTACACCCCCAATTTTCAAACTACCACTATCCGAGAAATGATGGCCCTCTACTACAACCACCATCATCCTTACCCTGTCCACATCTTTTTCTACTACTAAAATGAATGAATGAATGAATGATTTAAAGTTTTCAGGCATCCTGTCTACTACTAAAAGTTTTTTTTTTTTCTTCTACTACTAAAAACCTTTCAAATTTCCATTAATGTAATCACCTTATAATTTTACAGATTACCTACGGGCCAACCAAGGGAAAGGCCCGTGCCAACAACAAGTGTTGGCTATAATACTCCAACAACAACAACAACTTATTTGTTTGTGTTCCTGTGTGTCTGTGGACAGGATTAGGTCAAAACTACTCGAAGGATTTTGACGAAATTTTCACCACAGATAGAGTTTAGGTCATGGACGACTCCATTAAATTTTGGAGCTGTTCCGGATTTGCATTTTTTCGCCAAATTAAAGATAACATCAAAACCAATTGACGGATTTTCCGAAATTTCCACCACATATAAATCTTAGGCCAGGGACCTTTAACCATTAACATTTTGCGAAGGTCAGAAATCTCTTATTGTTCTTGTTTAAAGTAGGCCTGAAAGAAAAGCATGTTACGCAGGAAGGGATTTCAGAGTTAATAATGAAAGGACGTATTAATTGCATGGCAATTTTTTTTTTTAGGATTTTCCAACTGAAATAATAGCTACTAAACGATTATATTTAATTCATTCTTTTTCTATATGTTAAAGTGTACATATAAATCTATATTGCACTAGCTATTTTTCATTTACATCATTCATTTTTTTTTTTTTTGACAAATACAACTATTCTTTTAATAAAATTTTTCTTTTTATATTTTCTTCTTGAATTCATTTTGTCAAAGAATAATTTATATTCCAAAAATATATTAGATTGTGATTTTCATTATCTTTTTCATTTTTATTTCCTATTATCTTTTTTGCTTCAGTTGTTTTTCAGATAATAGTTTTCCTTTTACTAGGAGAACATTTTATGCAGTAAGCCAGTTATTGGCATAAATAAAAAAAAACTATTAATCTTCACATGTGTTTAAAAGATATCCTAGTGAGATCTATTATGTCTGGATTTTTGAAAGCACTCTACTTAATGGCGTTGAAGAAAAAAAAAAAAAAAAAAAAAAAAAAAAAAAAAAAAAAAAAAAAAGATGCAATTTACCACAGATGTGTGTCACAGTCTTTTTGATCTCTAGAGAGAGAGAGAGAGAGAGAGAGAGAGAGAGAGAGAGAATTTCAACAGTGCATTGACTTGCAACGTACGAATGAGAGCAAAAACAAAAGGATTGTAAATAACCTCTGCCAAAATCTCTCAACGTATAAGAAAAAAAAATGGCTTGAGAAAAATCTTTATGGTTCAACCTTTTGGTTATCATAAACTTATGTTATATATCTGCAAAAAATCGTTATATTTAACGAATTCAACTGCTGTTCCAATGAAACAAAATGGTTTATTGTATAGTTAGTTGGAAATTATATTAAAGAATACTAACTATACTCTTTCATTACCATCCGTGGAATTAGGAGCAAAGTAAGACTGAAGGCATGCTCTCTACGGAATGCCTCTCTAGCTGTCTAGCTTTCTAATTTCCTAGCTCAACAACCCTCACCAGGAAGGACTGGGTAACCTTAAGCAGAGCAAATGTATTAGTAGGCAAAACTGGAGATAACCACCACAAATGGGGATTAGCCACTAAGCCTGAATGACAATGAGGGCTAGCACCACAAACAATGGAACACATCCTACGAGTATGAGGGTGCCCACTGGGCCCTCATAGGGCAGATCAAGACCCCTGAGAGACTAACGACAACGCCCTTCTGTGGGTTCGACATTGGCTCAATGAAATATGATGTAACATTAATTATTCTGTAATAATATGCAGACATAATTGATGCGGTTGCAATAACATAGTAAGTAAAGATTTCTAACAGACAGTACATAACTAGAAAGGCACGGGTCATAACCAACATGACTAGCCATCCATGTTTGGTCAAAATCGGAACAGTAGTTTTTGTGTAAAGTTGCTCCCAAACAAACAGGTAAGCTAACAAACAGACATGGGTGAATACATACCCTTCGCAAAATCTTTAATTTTAGCGAAGGCTACTAAATGCCTACGACGATTTAATCACGCATATACCAACCCTACCGAAACAGGTGATCAGTCAGCATGCGTCATTCTGTTAATTTTTCGCACCACACATTAACGTTACATTTGGGAGCTACAATACTATTCTTGTTTTTTCACATTCCTTAAGAGACAGAAGTTCTTAAGATCAAGGTTTGATAAAATTAAATCACCCAAAGATATAGTAATTCATAGCAAAGCTAATGAAATCTTATGGTTAAGAAACTCTAATTTAAATTTCTTTCTAGTCCAGGAACACTTTAGAATTTCTAGGAATTCTTAAGAAACTTTCTTTTTTTCATAGAAAAATTGAAACGAAGACTTATCGTTCTCACCAGTGACTAGTGAAAGAAATTCGACACTGAGATACCATCAAAGAAATGTACATGAATAGACCATTTGGGTACTGAATAACTACCTCTGCTAGGTGGGATTGGATGCAGAGAGAGAGAGAGAGAGAGAGAGAGAGAGAGAGAGAGAAAAGATGAAAGGAAGGATACAAATATGAAAAAGATATCGAATAAAACATCAGCGAAAATGCCAAAGAAGGAAATTACTTTAGAAATGCCAAATAATCGAAGATTTCCTGGGTCAGCTAAACGCTGTTGGAAGATTAACAGAACCCACGTAATGGGCGAAGAACAGAAGGATGATAAAAGAGGAACCAAAGTGTTAAAAGAGAGAGATTTTGCGGGAAAATTATGGCGATATTAGAAGGTGGTGCATTATGTTGGTAATAATTCATTAAAGTGATTTTGGGAGTTGACGTTGACGTGGCAAATTGAGGGGAAGGCCTAGCAAAAATGCAAGGGAGATTGATTATCTATCACTCCGAGGGGAAAGGATATGGGAAGCCCTCAATTTGCATCATTACCTATAATGAGTCTGAATAGTTATATAGAAGGCGGTTGATTGATAAGGTGATTCAGAGAGAGAGAGAGAGAGAGAGAGAGAGAGAGAGAGTTTTGTCGTCGATTACTAGTTTAATTTACTGAGAAAGAGAACTGTTTGTTGTTGATTGCTAGTTGAATTTACTTAGAGGAGAGAGAGAGAGAGAGAGAGAGAGAGAACGATGCGGTCCTCGGTACAGTTTAATCGTTAAAGATAAGGTATAAGATGATTGTTACATGCAAGGATTCATAATGAAGGAAGGTGGTTGTCATAAGTACCATTCATAGTTATTAAGTGGGCTAAGATGGAAAAGATAACGAGTACTTGCATTATGTCATTGTCAATACGTTTATTCAAATGTTCATGAGAGATACGCTGTCATATTCATTTACGACTTCCTTATCATTGTCAAATATCTGTATTGACTCTGTTCCCTTTAACACTAAGACTAAAGATAAACCTGGAAAGTGATGTAAGTTCAACCGAAGTGAGGTCAGGAAGGGAATGGATGTGTGTGTGTGTGTGTGTGTGTGTAGGGGTTAGAATATCGATAAGGAATGGTGGAGAAATTACCGACGATTATGAAAGCAAAACAAAACAGGAATAAAACCATTATAAGAAGGAAATGGGTTGAAGAGGTCGATATTGAAAAATATTAACACTTTTAACCGTTTAATTTTACATGATGATGATGATCATGATTATAGTGATGATGGTTACGATGATGAAAAGAATTACTATCATTCCAAATGTGCAAATTTATCTAAAAATTGCCTTCCATACTGCTGTACAATTGAAGGACAAAAAAAGGTCTAAGATGTATAGTAATAATATATACAGTATACATATATAAATATATATATAAATATATATATATATATATATATGTACATATATATATATATATATATACACATATATACATATATGTATGTACATAAATACATATACATATATATATATGCATATATATACATATATATACATATATTTATATATATACATATATATGTACATATACATATATATATAAATATATATATATATATATATTTATATATATACTGTATACACACACACACACACACACATATATATATATATATATATACACACTAGTGAAAAAAATTGTTGAGATCATTATATAATGAATCAAATCAAATGAATAAATATGATTTTATGCTTTTAAATGTATCATATGGAGAGCACCTATATCCAACAATAGGTATAGATCACATTACTCATTGAGAGATTGGTGGATATAATTAATTGGTCGCCTTTTGATCAAATGACAACTAACTCATGCTTTGAGAAGACATTGCAAACATAAATGTAGCACTGATTATCTAATCCTAAGCTCGAATCACACACACAAAAATCCCAATTATCCAATCCCAATAACACTAAACCATTCAATTCTAAAAACAAATCATTAGGGGAAGTTATGGATAACGAGTACATCTAAAATCCACAGTGGAAAAGATAGAGGATTAACAAACAAACAAAAAAAAACAAAAGTAATACCTTGTAAAAATGAATGCATTATTCATAGATTTACGACTTCAAAATTCACGAGCAATAAATCTGGTTCTTTGGAGGCACTGAATCAGTATGAATAATTCGTAGTCTAATTGAAAGATGTGTAAATAAGTTATAAAACCAGAGCATTGCAAATTGATATTTAAATTCGTAAGTTTGTTATTCTTGATTTTAAAGTAAACACATCGATCGGATGGAATATTCTAATTATGCACATTCATCAGCATTCC
>NC_090750.1:70625445-70630445 GCF_036898095.1 Palaemon carinicauda
TAATTCCTGAAAATATTTTAGCGAAGAATTTCTCTCCCTTTTCCCAGAATCTTTGTAATAAGTGCGTGCGTTTTTTTTATTCGTTGCAATATTGGCAATAAATTCAAATGTATTATTTTACTTTTCCTTTTTTAAATGAAATATTAATCGTAGTCTAATCTCTTCCTATCAGAAGGAAGACATTCCTAATATCTTAATTGTTTCATCAACATCCTAATTCTGTAAGAAAAGATTCTACTTAGCCTTCACCAATCCTTAGATTTCTACACTCCACAGTCAAACTATAGCTGGAAAAGCACGATGCTATAAGTCAAAGGGCTCCAGCAGGGAAAATAGCCCATTGAGGAAAGGAAAAAGGGAAGCATAATAGCGTACCGAAGTTACCCTCAACCATAAGAACTGTAACCCAACAGTGGAAGTCCATAGTACAGAAGCTATGACGTTACAAACGATTGAAACGATGTCTATTAGAGATGTTTCCATATATTCGGACCCCAAGCCTTCATTTCCTTAGATAAAGGTGATAACCTGGTAGAGTTGGCGTTATCATTTTTTTAATAGAATTTGTGTTTCCATATCTTCCCGTAACAGGCGACAAGACTGACATATCTTCCCGTAACAGGCGACAAGACTGACCAGTGGATGGTGAAATGTGGTATCACTACTTGTCATTTGTAGATCACAACTGACTGTAGCTACATTAGATATTTCTCCGTTCTGTAAGCCTTAGCTCTGTGGCTCAGATTTTATGTTTGTTGCTGACGGCCTTTACAGGTAACAGTTGTCTGATCTATAAGTTAACGTGATATTTTATTGATACGAATTTTTTCCTTTCTATATTCTAAGTTCATTCGATATATCCGTGGCCAGAGAGTTTATGAAAAATGTACTCATAGAGAAAACTTAAAATAATCATATTTTCCAAAGTTTTTGTATTTGGTCAAAAGTCCAAATAAGGAGACTTTTCCTTCACCTCTTTCTTAAAATTAGAAAATATGTCAAATATCGAATAAAATTCCAATTCTTTTATGATTAGGCTGCCAATAAGACATTTCTCCTAAATGGTATATATATATGGTCTCGATGAAAAACTAAATGAAAGTTTTAAAAAATATAATGAAAATGTTTCAAAAGAAGAGAAAAATTATTCCCAGCATTTTTTTTAACCATTATTGGCCTTTTTTTTTTTTTTCAAACCATTATTGGACGTATCTTATCCAGGTCCTTTCTGCGTTGAACATTATTCATTGGCCTCAGATGTGGCTAAGATCTGAAACGGTCCTCCATTACAGATATAGGCTGAAATTAACTTCATATCCAGTAACAGATTTTGATAGACACAGGAGACTCTAAAGTAGGTAATATTGGCCCCTGTAGTCGATGGGATAATTCAAGAGGTCGATAAATTCTTGAAGGTCACAGGGGGGGCGATAAACGGCCGGGTCGATAAATTCTTTGGGTCACAGGGGGCCAATAAGCTAAAGATTCGGTCAAACTTTTTAGGTCAAAGACGTACATTCGTATGCGATCGGAAATACGTGAAAAATGCATCTATGAAATTTATCTGATCTAAACATTTTGCCCTTATATTTACTAAAACTTGATGACAGTAATTAGACTTAAACTACTAGGTAAACGATCGTAATATTAGTTTTTACAGAGCATACTTGACATGGATTCCTTTTTACTTTGACGAGGATTCCTTTTTACTTTGACGAGGATTCCTTTTTATTTTGACGAGGATTCCTTTTTATTTTGACGAGGATTCCTTTTTATTTTGACGAGGATTCCTTTTTGTTTTGACGAGGATTCCTTTTTATTTTGACGAGGATTCCTTTTTATTTTGACAAGGATTACTTTTTTATTTTGACGAGGATTCCTTTTTACTTTGACGAGGATTCCTTTTTATTTTGACGAGGATTCCTTTTTACTTTGACGAGGATTCCTTTTTACTTTGACGAGGATTCCTTTTTACTTTGACGAGGATTCCTTTTTACTTTGACCAGGATTCCTTTTTATTTTGACGAGGATTACTTTTTATTTTGACGAGGATTCCTTTTTACTTTGACGAGGATTCCTTTTTACTTTGACGAGGATTCCTTTTTATTTTGACGAGGATTACTTTTTACTTTGACGAGGATTCCTTTTTACTTTGACGAGGATTCCCTTTTACTTTGACGAGGATTCCTTTTTTATTTTGACGAGGATTACTTTTTATTTTGACGAGGATTACTTTTTACTTTGACGAGGATTCCTTTTTACTTTGACGAGGATTACTTTTTATTTTGACGAGGATTACTTTTTATTTTGACGAGGATTCCTTTTTACTTTGACGAGGATTCCTTTTTATTTTGACGAGGATTCCTTTTTATTTTGACGAGGATTCCTTTTTACTTTGACGAGGATTCCCTTTTACTTTGACGAAGATTCCCTTTTACTTTGACAAGGATTCCCTTTTACTTTGACGAGGATTCCCTTTTATTTTGACGAGGATTACTTTTTATTTTGACGAGGATTACTTTTTACTTTGACGAGGATTCCTTTTTACTTTGACGAGGATTACTTTTTATTTTGACGAGGATTACTTTTTACTTTGACGAGGATTCCTTTTTACTTTGACGAGGATTACTTTTTATTTTGACGAGGATTACTTTTTATTTTGACGAGGATTCCTTTTTACTTTGACGAGGATTCCTTTTTATTTTGACGAGGATTCCTTTTTATTTTGACGAGGATTCCTTTTTACTTTGACGAGGATTCCCTTTTACTTTGACGAGGATTCCCTTTTACTTTGACAAGGATTCCCTTTTACTTTGACGAGGATTCCCTTTTATTTTGACGAGGATTACTTTTTATTTTGACGAGGATTACTTTTTTACTTTGACGAGGATTCCTTTTTACTTTGACGAGGATTACTTTTTATTTTGACGAGGATTACTTTTTACTTTGACGAGGATTCCCTTTTTATTTTGACGAGGATTCCTTTTTACTTTGAAGAGGATTCCCTTTTACTTTGACGAGGATTCCTTTTTATTTTGACGAGGATTACTTTTTATTTTGACGAGGATTACCTTTTACTTTGACGAGGATTCCCTTTTACTTTGACGAGGATTCCTTTTTATTTTTGACGAGGATTCCTTTTTACTTTGACGAGGATTCCTTTTTATTTTGACGAGGATTACTTTTTATTTTGACGAGGATTCCTTTTTACTTTGACGAGGATTCCTTTTTACTTTGACGAGGATTCCCTTTTACTTTGACGAGGATTCCCTTTTATTTTGACGAGGATTACTTTTTACTTTGACGAGGATTACTTTTTTACTTTGACGAGGATTCCTTTTTACTTTGACGAGGATTCCTTTTTTACTTTGACGAGGATTCCTTTTTACTTTGACGAGGGATTCCCTTTTACTTTGACGAGGATTACTTTTTATTTTGACGAGGATTCCTTTTTACTTTGACCAGGATTCCTTTTTACTTTGACCAGGATTCCTTTTTATTTTGACGAGGATTACTTTTTATTTTGACGAGGATTACTTTTTACTTTGACGAGGATTCCTTTTTACTTTGACGAGGATTCCTTTTTACTTTGACGAGGATTCCTTTTTACTTTGACGAGGATTCCCTTTTACTTTGACGAGGATTACTTTTTACTTTGACGAGGATTCCTTTTTATTTTGACGAGGATTCCTTTTTACTTTGACCAGGATTCCTTTTTACTTTGACCAGGATTCCTTTTTATTTTGACGAGGATTACTTTTTATTTTGACGAGGATTACTTTTTACTTTGACGAGGATTCCTTTTTGTTTTGACGAGGATTCCTTTTTATTTTGACGAGGATTCCTTTTTACTTTGACCAGGATTCCTTTTTACTTTGACCAGGATTCCTTTTTATTTTGACGAGGATTACTTTTTATTTTGACGAGGATTACTTTTTACTTTGACGAGGATTCCTTTTTACTTTGACGAGGATTCCTTTTTACTTTGACGAGGATTACTTTTTACTTTGACGAGGATTCCTTTTTGTTTTGACGAGGATTCCTTTTTATTTTGACGAGGATTCCTTTTTACTTTGACCAGGATTCCTTTTTACTTTGACCAGGATTCCTTTTTATTTTGACGAGGATTACTTTTTATTTTGACGAGGATTACTTTTTACTTTGACGAGGATTCCTTTTTACTTTGACGAGGATTCCTTTTTACTTTGACGAGGATTCCTTTTTACTTTGACGAGGATTCCCTTTTACTTTGACGAGGATTACTTTTTACTTTGACGAGGATTCCTTTTTATTTTGACGAGGATTCCTTTTTACTTTGACCAGGATTCCTTTTTACTTTGACCAGGATTCCTTTTTACTTTGACGAGGATTACTTTTTACTTTGACGAGGATTCCTTTTTATTTTGACGAGGATTCCTTTTTACTTTGACCAGGATTCCTTTTTACTTTGACCAGGATTCCTTTTTATTTTGACGAGGATTACTTTTTATTTTGACGAGGATTACTTTTTACTTTGACGAGGATTCCTTTTTACTTTGACGAGGATTCCTTTTTACTTTGACGAGGATTCCTTTTTACTTTGACGAGGATTCCCTTTTACTTTGACGAGGATTACTTTTTACTTTGACGAGGATTCCTTTTTATTTTGACGAGGATTCCTTTTTACTTTGACCAGGATTCCTTTTTACTTTGACCAGGATTCCTTTTTATTTTGACGAGGATTACTTTTTATTTTGACGAGGATTACTTTTTACTTTGACGAGGATTCCTTTTTGTTTTGACGAGGATTCCTTTTTATTTTGACGAGGATTACTTTTTACTTTGACGAGGATTCCTTTTTGCTAAGTGTACTTGTATATAGCTAAATACTAATCGTTATTACTGATCAACTGCATTGCAGTCCTCTTGACATTCCTTTTGAATCTTGGTTTTGGTAATCAATGTCGAGTATCCTGTCCATGTTATCAATATTATTGTTGTTAGTAATACCAACCAATATA
>NC_090750.1:70635445-70657945 GCF_036898095.1 Palaemon carinicauda
ACTATGGTGCCCATCAACAACAACTCTTTGAGATCTATTACTTAAAAAATCAATAATAATGCTAAGAAACGACCCACCCACTCCCAACTGTTTCAGTTTGAAAACAAGGGCCTCATGATTAACACGGTCAAAGGCAGCACTAAAATCAAGGCCAATCATACGAACTTCCCGACCACAATCAAGGGATTTCTGTACAGCATTGGAGATTGTAAGAAGGGCATCACATGCTCCAAGGCCTTTACGAAAACCAAATTGCAAACTAGGGAAGAGATGATTACCTTCAGCAAACCTATTAAGACGTTTTGCCAGAAGACGTTCAAAAACTTTAGATAATATGGGAGTTATGGAAATTGGGCGGTAATCAGTGGGACTTGAGCTACCACAAACACATTTACATAGAGGAGTAACATTACCAATTCTCCAACTAGTGCTAAAAGCTCCTCTTCTTGCTAACTTGCGCAAAATAACAGATAACTTTGGAGCTAAGAAATCTGCTGTCTTTATAAAAAACAAAGGAAAAATACCATTTGGGTCTACACCTCCATAAGCATCAAGGTCCATCAACAGAGCTTTAATCTCACGAGATCGAAAAGCTAAACTAGTTAGTTTAGCCTCAGGAAAACAGGAATGAGGAAGTTCAAGTTTTTCATTACTCTGTTTACTGTCAAAAACATCAGCCAAAAGGGTTGCCTTTTCCTTTGGACAGTGAGTGACTGAGCCATCTGGTTTAAGTAAAGGAGGAACTGTTGCATCTACACCAAAGAGTGCAGATTTAAGGGTAGACCACCATTTATGTTCCTGAGTTGTACCAGAAAGGGTTTCTTTTATGGTTAAATTGTACTCCTTTTCAGTTGAGGCATAAACTCTCTGAGCAAAAGCTCGAAGCTGAGTATAGTTGTTCCAGGTCAAATCTGATCTGTTACCCTTCCAAAGTTGATAGGCCTCCTGCTTCTCCAAAAAAGCACGTCTACATTCATCATTGAACCACGGTTTGTCCTTCACTCGGTACCTTAGCACACGAGAAGGGATACGCCTATCAATTATGTTGACTAGATTCTCATTCAAAGGGACAACAGGATCTACACTATTATATAATTGTGACCAATTCAAGAACAAAAGATCATGTAAAATCCCATTCCAGTCTGCTTGGGATTTCATATAAATTTTACAAGAATATGATATATCAGGGACAGGCTGCTCAGTCTTCACTAATAATGAAATCAAGGCATGATCAGATGTCCCGACTGGAGAACCAACCTTACCAGTTATAACGCCAGGGGAGTCAGTGTATACAAGGTCCAAGCAATTACCAGACCTGTGAGTAGCTTCATTTATGATTTGCTCACAGCCTGATTCAGAGGCAAAGTCTAAAGCTCTTAAGCCATGGCGATCGGTAGGAGAGATAGAACTTAACCACTCCCTATGGTGAGCATTAAAATCACCAACAAAGACAAAAGAAGCCTTTCTATCATCTTCTTGTATCTTAGCCATAATGGTAAGAAGACAATCGAAGATAGAATCATCCATGTCTGGATTCCGGTAGATCGAACATAAATAAAAGTTGTTATGCCTGCCACAAACTTTTATTACCTGAATCTCATGACATCCACATTGATAGCAGGACTTATGAGAAGCAGGGTACTCGGTCCTAATATACACCGCCATTCCCCTGGCCCTAGGGATGGCATCACGTTTCAACATTATTGGCTTCTTAAAACCAGTTATAAGGAGCTCAGATGAGTGCCTCATATTAGAAACCAAAGTTTCTGAGCACAAAAGAATATCATACTGTCTGGACGCAACTGTAAGGTCTTGGATATTTGCATGAAGACCACGAATATTGCAATACAGAAGACGACATTGACGAAATCTAGGACGTACTGGTCCCGGATTTCGCTCAATGTCTCCAGACAGCATAAGAATTAATAGAAATAAAAAAGAGACAGCATACTTAAAAACTAGATTAACAAGAATTATAACAAAAACAATATGTACAGAATTATAAACAAAGTGATTGATGATACCCATAGACTATAGTAAAAAGTCGGAAAAAAGATTACCTGCATTCACTAAGTCTTTGCATTTCTATACCTTCATCCTAAAAACCTTTTAAATTGACCTGTTTTGAGAACTTTAATGTTCGCAAAAACCCCTCGCACCCTTCTGGAAAAAATCTTTGTTCTCGTTTTCTTTGATGATAACAAATGATTACATGAACCACAACTTTAATAACGGGAGAGAGAGAGAGAGAGAGAGAGAGAGAGAGAGAGAGAGAGAGAGAGAGAGAGAGAGAGAGAGAGAGAGAGAGAGATTCCTTTTAACACATTTCTAATATAATACATTCCCTTCTTTTTCGTTTCCACTAATAAGCAGTTAAAAAATTAAGCGTCTTAATTTCATGCTTTTCCAGAGAGAGAGAGAGAGAGAGAGAGAGAGAGATTCCCTTTAACACATTTCTAAGATAATACAATCCCTTCTTTTTCGTTTCCACTAGTAAGCAGTTAAAAAATTAAAAATGTTTTAATCTCATGCTTCTCCTGTGAGAGAGAGAGAGAGAGAGAGAGAGAGAGAGAGAGAGAGAGAGAGAGAGAGAGAGAGAGAGAGACCGATTACCCCTGGGACTACTAAGAGTTATTATATGATTAGGAAAAATTATTTATTCTTTCGGGCAGCGTTTTCTCTTATTCCTAGAAATAAATGTAATAAAAGGTATTTCCATCATTAAAGGCTCTTCCAAAGCAGCCCCAAGGCACTCTTAATTCTACTCTAAGTACTCTCATTTATTCGTCAGTTCTCTCTCTCTCTCTCTCCTCTCTCTCTCTCTCTCTCTCTCTCTCTCTCTCTCTCTCTCTCTCTCTCTCTCTCTCTCTCTCTCTCTGATGAAAAGCTTATGGATGAAATCATCTTTTCATATTTGAGAGAGATTTTCATTACAACCAAAAGTACAATTATATATTTTATATATATATATATATATATATATATATATATATATATATATATATACATACATACATATATACATACAATGTGTGTATATCTACGTATATGTATATGTAGTGTGAGTGTGTATGTATATATATATATATATATATATATATATATATATATATATATATATATATATATATATATATACATATATATATATATATATATATATATATATATATATATATATATATATATATATGTGCGCATTTACGTTTTTGTATGTGTATATATTTATCTACATAATTAAATAAGTGACTTTTAAGTAGGTTGTAGTATTCAGTCAATCTTTATTGTTAAATTGAAACTAAGAGTATGAACTCTTGGTGTACACAAATGAATAACGGTATAATCCTGAAAGCAATTATTTTATACTAAACGTCCCTTCCCGGTAATCTTCTGGGAGTGGGAGTCCCGCTCAACCTCAGTAGTTTCTTGTAGTATCTGCAACCTCACTATCCTTGTGTGCTAAGGATGGGGTGTTTGGGGAGCTCATAGGTGTACCTGTAGAGCTATCAGCAGCCATTGCCTGGCCCTCCCTGGTCCTAGCTTTGGTGGAGAGGTGGCTTGGGCGCTGATCATATGTATATGGTCAGTCTCTCTAGGGTATTATTTCTGTCCATTGCCTCTGCCAATAATGAGTTATTTTTTAAAATAGCTTTAGAATTATACGGAAATTGATATAATAATCCTGTTCATTTTGGCCATTCCTGAAACTATTTCTGGGAAAAAAAAAAAAAAAAAAAAAAAACCCTGAAGATAACGCAAGGTTCTCCTGGGTAGTTTTCCAGTGCTCAATTAAGCTTAAGCGAAGGGGCGTGAGCTTTTGTCGTCAATGGGCCTTTGGGAATCGAAGTGGGACTCCATCAACCGCAGGGATTAATTCGGAATTAGCGTCGACGGTAGATGAAGTCTCTGATGGAGAGATATATAGACTTCCTCGGGGAAAATCTGATTGCATTTCTCTTCCCCTTTTTCAGGGATTTCTCATCCCCGATGAGTTTGCTTTCCTTCGGAATTCCTATTTCGAGTTGAGGAGGAAAGTTTAGGATTCTTCAAGCAACAATCAGGGTTTGGCGATCTCCTTTCATCTTTGGTTTATATTTTCCTCTGTTCGATTAAGTTACTGTGATAGGTCTCGTTGTTGCTGTTGTTGTTGCTGTTGTTGCTGTGCAAAGTATTTACTTATTTTTACTTTTCCAGACTTGATGAAACTCTATTTTTTTATGCTGCAATTAAACTCGTATTCGGTTTTCGTTATTTCCACCTAAGAATTTAAACTAAACAGTACTCATAACATCAGACGCAAAACAGCTGTTCTTCGGAAATTATTTAATAAAAGAAAATTAAATAAGACCTAGAAAAAAAAAAACAGATTGCCAGGCGTAATGTGAGCCTTTGGGAAAGGAAATAAGAGTAAAACGAGGCGTAGCTACTGGATTACCAGATCAAAATAGAATTGTTAGATTTAGCTAATGTAAAACGTTTGCGTGAAAAAAAAAAAAAAATATTAGAACGAGGGATACCGGATGCAAGGCAAACCTTTTTGATAATTTAGGTTTTGCAATATCAAAATATTTTTATTTGTCATTGGAAAATGACATACTTTATAAAACCACACTAACGAGAAGCAATTTTTGTTTTTATAAATATTTCAAATTCATAAGAGATAAAACTGAAAAATAAATATCGTTTAACAGTCAGAAAAGAATGATATAATCAACAATAATCGTTGAAAAGATTGATAGAAACAAGAAAGAATACGAAATGCAAATCAGCTCTGGAGCTGATTCATCAAAGAACGCTAGTTAACTACCTCCATGTTAATTAGATTTACTTGATTAATAATGAAAGGATCGCCCCTCCCCTCCTCTTGTGTCTTTTCAACCTACCCTACTACCCACCCACCCGTCCCTACCCACCCAGCCCAGGGGCCTTTCCTAGCCCAGATAGGGAATGGAACGCTGCGAGGCTATAAAATAAGAAACAGTTCTCTTGGGATTCAGAATTGGAGATCCGTCCTTTCTCCCAGCTGATCGTCTGCATAAAACGTTAAAAGGCTTAGGAAAACGGACTTAAGTTCAGCCTTCATTCCTATCTGGTCTCTCTTCATTTGTGTCTGCTGGGGATTTTAAACCTAATTGGAAGTTTTATGTGGGTCTTTTAAAGCAGTTTTTTTTAGTTTTATGCGGGTCTTTTAAACCAGGTTTGTAGTTTTATGTGGGTCTTTTAAACCAGATTTATAGTTTTATAAGGCTATTTTATACCAGATTTGTAATTTATGTGGGTCTTTTAAACCAGGTTTGTAGTTTTATGTAGGTCTTTTAAACCAGATTTGTAGTTTTATAAGGCTGTTTTATACCAGATTTGTTGTTTGTGGGTCTTTTAAACCAGATTTATAGTTTTTTAAGGCTATTTTATACCAGATTTGTAATTTATGTGGGTCTTTTAAATCAGGTTTGTAGTTTTATGTTGGTCTTTTAAACCAGATTTGTAGTTTTATAAGGCTGTTTTATACCAGATTTGTAGTTTATGTGAGTCTTTTAAACCAGATTTGTAGTTTTATGTAGTTTTTTAAACCAATTTTGTAGTTTTATGTAAGTCTTTTAAACCAGATTTATAGTTTACATGGGGACTTTTTATACCAGATAGGTAATTTATATGGGTCTTTTAAACCAGGTTTATAGTTTTATGTGAGTCTTTTAAACCAGATTTGTAGTTTTGTGTGGGGCTTTTATCACCAGATTTGTAATTTATGCGAGTCTTTTAACCCAGATTTTTAGTTTTATTTGGATCTTTTTATACCAGATTTATAATTTGTGGGTCTTTTAATCCAGATTTGTAGCTTTATGTGGGTATTTTAAAACAAATTTTGTAGTTTTATGTGGGTCTTTTAATCCAGATTTTGTAGTTTTATGTGGGTCTCTTAAACCAGATTTGTAATTTTATATAGGTCGTTTATAGTTGGTATTTCTTATGTTTTAAGAGGTTTGGTTATTCATTAATTAATAAGTCCATTAATGGCTGAGCTGTAAATTGAAATACCTCTTGACAAACAATAATATTCTATTATTTTCTGATGTTTTTCATTGTTTCAATAACCTTTGGTTATATCTGCTGGACTGAGTCATGCTCAAGCTCAATAGTTTCTTGTAGTGTCTGCAACCTTACTATCCTTGTGTTTAAGGATGGGGTATTTGGGGAGGGTATAATTGCCTGGTCCTCCTTGGTCTTAGCTTGGGTGGAGAGACGGCTTGGGCGCTGATCATATGAATTTAAGGTCAGTCTTTAGGCTGTTGTTGTCGTTCCCTGCCTCTGCCATTCATGAGTGATCTTATTGTTTTATAATCTTCAATCCATACTGTATATATGTTTCCAAAAAATAATTTTTCAAAGGTCTTATAATAAACTACGATAGAAACCTGCGATAAAAAAACGCAGTTCTTATAGATATTTAGGTAGAAAAATTTGTAATGCTATAACCGTTCATGCTTTTATTGATTATACCATATGAAATTAATCAAGATCTTAATCTTTAAATTGTCAATTCTTCGTCACATTAGGAAAAGAGTACAATATTTTAAACATAACTTCTTTTCCAATTGGTATCAGAACATAGAATCTTAAGAATCAATTTGAATTCGGTCATTATTGAAATTCTGAAATACTTGTATGCCAAAAACCATACACTCACGTGAAGAGAAGCCTTTAGCGCCTGAAAGCAGAACGAGAGAGAGAGAGAGAGAGAGAGAGAGAGAGAGAGAGAGAGAGAGAGAGAGAGAGAGAGAGAGAGAGAGAGAGAGAGAGAGAGAGAGAGAGAGAGTTTTCAATGGTATAACACTGATGACCCAGTAGTAATTCAAAGAAAATATCCTGAAAATCTTTGCATGGTTCAGTATTTTCTTACGGATAAAATCATTTTAACCATACTCTTTATCCTTTTATGATTATGATATGAGGAGTAAAAGAAGTAGAAAAAATAAATCGTATATCAAAAATATTAAGATGAAATGTTTCAAAAAGAAATATAGATACAGGAAAGGATTACATGATTTTCATCAGTTATGTATTTATCCTTATAAATACTATATTAAACTTTCCAAGATGTTTTGAACTGCATAAGAAAATACCGAATATCCTCCGAACTCTTTTTCATGCAAGATATGTAAATTTAGGTTTATGCCTTGATCTAATTAGACCTGACCTGGCCTCTGCTCCAGCCTAGGCCACCTAGGGAGGTCATGTTACACGGCCTGGAAACAGAACCTTCCAGTCACACAATATGCACTTCCAGGAGAATTCCCCCAAAGAGTAGTGTTACTTGCCTGTGGATTATTCGTTTTTCTCGTTATATTATTTCTGTTCTTGTGTGACTATATCCTTCTTGATATACTATAAGAAATTAACATAAATGATGTAGAGATTTTAGTAAAAGACTGCATTTTCTTTGCACTTCCAGGAGAATTCCCCCAAAGAGTAGTGTTTCTTGCCTGTGGATTATTCGTTTTTCTCTTATATTATTTCTGTTCTTGTGTGACTGTATACTTCTTGATATAATATAAGCAATTAACATAAATGGTGTACTGTTTTTGGTGAAAACAGCATTTTCTTTTATTGCTCTCGCCAAAATCGAAGATTTTGCGAAGGGTATGTTTTCTTCCCGGTCTGTTTGTTAGTTTATTTGTTTGTGAGCAACTTTACACAAAAAACTGCTTCACTGATTTTGACCAAATTTGGTAGTCTTGTTAAGAAATTAACATAAATGATGTAGAATTTTTTGGTAAAAGACAGCATTTTCTCTTATTGGCCTCGCCAAAATCGAAGATTTTGCGAAGAGTTTGTATTCACCCCAGCCTGTTTGTTAGTTTATTTGTTTGTGAGCAATTTTACACAAAAACTGGAGCATCGATTTTGACCAAATATGGTACTCATATTGAGTATGAAGCAAGGATAAATCTGTAACATTTTGGATAAAGTACATCAAAGTACAAGTACGCAGCAGTACTTTGAAAATAATCACAATGTTAAGTTTATTTTTTTGTTTGTGAACAACATTACGCAAAAACTACCAAACCAATTTCAATGATACTTATAGTCCATTTCTTTTAGCGATGCATATTTGCACCGACTCGCAGCGGTGCCCTTTTAGGTCGGAAAAGTTTCCGGATCGCTGATTGGTTGGACAAGATCATTCTAACCAATCAGCGATCCGGAAACTTTAACGAGCTAAAAGGGCACCGCCGCGAGTCGGTGCAAATATGCATCGCTAAATGAAATGGACTATAGTGGACATGTTGGGTATGACATGAACAAATCCAACAGGTTTTGAAGAAAATACATCGAAGTATTATTATTATTATTATTATTATTATTATCATCATCATTATTATTATTTTTATTATTATTATTTGCTAGGCTACAACCCTAGTTGGAAAAGCAGGATGCTATAAGCCCAGGGACTCCAACATGGAAAATAGCCCAGTGTTGCATGTCTTTATTTATGTCTGGGGTTTGGACATTTTCCATCACCAATCTAAGTACAAGTACACCGTGGAGTTAAGAGCAAATTAAGACAGCTAATCGTGCCGAGGGTATGCTCTCGACTGAGTGTCCTACATAATATCATTTCAAATAGTCACCCCTACATATAAATTGTCACCCCAACATATAAATTGTCACCCCAACATATAAATTGTCAACCCAACATATAAATTGTCACCCCAACATATAAATTGTTAACCCAACATATAAATTGTCACCCCAACATATAAATTGTTAACCCAACATATAAATAGTCACCCCAACATATAAATTGTCAACCCAACATATAAATTATCAACCCAACATATAAATTGTCAACCCAACATATAAATTGTCAACCCAACATATGAATTGTCAACCCAACATATAAATTGTCAACCCAACATATGAATTGTCAACCCAACATATAAATAGTCACCCCAACATATAAATAGTCACCCCAACATATAAATAGTCAACCCAACATATAAATTGTCAGGATTCTGCATTATGTCGCTATCATATTTTCCTTGGCGAACACGGGTATTCCATTACTTTATTTAATTTCATTAAATGATATTACAATTTCTGAGACCATTCATTTAGATTGGTTCAGGAAAGGACATTAATATTTTTCAGGTGTTTAATGAATACCCCATTAATATCCATTAACGTAGTTTTATTTTTCTACACTTGAAAGTTTTACATCTTGGTGGTAAGCCATGTTTCAAAAGGAGAATTGAAAGGCTAATGTCAGTTGCTTGCTCCCATTGTAGTTCGAGTCTCTCTCTCTCTCTCTCTCTCTCTCTCTCTCTCTCTCTCTCTCTCTCTCTCTCTCACAAATTATTAAGGATATAAGTAATTGATATATGGTTCAGACAGTTATTATTCATTCCAGACTGATGGGTGCCAAATATCTTTTATTACCATTGATATTGAACGAGCCATACAAAATCAGTTCCTCTAAATGAGTCACTTTTGCATATCATTTGCATCTGTTTAACTTTTTTATAGTTTTTAATATTTCTTTTGAATTGAACTTTATCTGAAATATTTTTTTAATTAAATCACATGAATTTTGATTTGGTAAAAAGAACTTTTGTTAATCCATTTTCCTCAGTCATTATAAGTATCGTTAATGTTTTCAAGTGGAAAATTCCAATTTGCCATTTCTTAATTATTATCGACTTTTTTTAAACCACCACTTTTAGGTGGAGATGAGAAACACAAATAATTATTCTGAAAATTATATTTTTTTCTTTATATTTTGTGACGATGAACCTCTTCAAAGGTAACCTAACCTAAGTTCGAATACAGACTCTAATTCGTCATCAGTATGAGATATTTTCCAATAAACTTCCAATACGAATAAGAAGATTAATTACCATCTTGTTTAGCTCGCATATATTATTTAAGCATCATTTTTTTATTTTTTTTATTTAAAAATTTCGATTAAATTTTTCACAATCATAATATTTACAGTATGGTTACAGTATACATTAGCAATTTGAGCCTAGTTGGGATATCTTAACCACACCACTCTTCGTGGCTGAGTGGTATGGTCAATGTCACGCAAGTATCCTGAACCAGGGTTCGAAACCCGGCCGGTCAGATACTATAGTCTTTGAGTGATTTCGCCTGGGGCTCTGATCCCGAGGTCGTTAAGAGAATCCAGACTTTGTGCTAATATATATGGCTTATTTGAAATATTAAAAACACGTTTAAATGTACAAAATTTATCAATATATATATATATATATATATATATATATATATATGCATATATATAAATATATATATATATATATATATATATATATGTGTGTGTGTGTGTATATGTATATATATATATATATATGTGTATATGTATATATATATATATATATATATATATGTGTGTGTGTGTATATGTATATATATATATATATATATATATATAATATCGCGCTCAGGGGGAGGTGAAGTTGTCATATCCTGGTTGCCCCGAGAGGTATACTCGGAAACCACACTTTCCCACAAATGGCCGAAACAGCGGGTTAAAAGGGAGGGATTGGGAAAGGTTGAAATTTGAATCTCTGTGTGCGCGTGTATGCATACTATCTAAATATTTAGACGTCATTTTTGACTGTTCGCGTGTTCTAGTAACTTATATTCACGCCCTTAAATATACATCTATGGAAAATAACCAACACTTCCATCAGTTTTAGGTTATAGTCCTACTCTTCCTCCATATTAACTTCATTCGTCCTATTTTCTGTTGGCAATTTCGTAGACCTTCAAAAGTTTATCTTGTTGCAAATTATTTTTTAATAGAGCAGAGTGACATAACTTTCTTTTCATTATCTATTCATGTCTTATCATTTTATTACCGGTGTCATGTTTTATAATTTTCTCATTTTTCATTTGCAGTTTGTTTGCTTCTTCTTCATGTCCTTTTCGCACTGTGGCTTGTTTAATAATGATGATATTGATAATAAAGACACAACAAAGACACTACCCCAATATGTTTAGAGCTATTATTGTAAAACATCAAGACCAAATAGCTTTAACTGTGAATTTTCCATAAAAGCTAGCCATACTTATACCATATAATAACAAGAGCAATCAGAGATTTCTGACCTCAGCAAAGGTTAATACAGGGTCATATGAGCGTTTTTTTTCGGTGTGGGGGGGGGGGAGGCACTAAAGTTGAAAAGGCTCTGACAGTGGAGGAATCAGAAGCGTTTATCATGAATGAATATCCAGTGGATATATAGTCCCAAAGGTAGAATTCGATAATTTATGCCATTGTGACTGATATATACATTGATGAAAATCACGAATGTTAGTGATAGATATTCATTACAAATACCTACGTGTTGCAAACTCACTAATCGGCTATCATGGTAGAGATGGGTTGATTTCAAGTCCTTTGAAACTAACTTTCTTATAGAGCAAAACTTTATTCTGTATTCTCATTAATCCTGGAGACATCATACTATTATATGATTACATTTCCGTCTCCAAACTATTATCGTTAACTCTATACTCAGCACAAAATTCCTTTAAAACATCACGATCAAACTTTGTACTAATAAGAATAAATGTTGTCAATTAATTGTCATATCTTTAATAGCTTAATGCAACATCCACACTTTACCTCTCTGTAAGAACGTAGGCTTTTCTTGTTAAAGGTATTTTATGTCTCTTCTGATTTATTTGCAGAGATCATCAGCATCCCTGTCTTGTAATTGGCCTCTCTCTCTCTCTCTCTCTCTCTCTCTCTCTCTCTCTCTCTCTCTCTCTCTCTCTCTGAACGAACGAAACGATCTTTCAGAATCAGCTTTTTTATATTCACAATTGGGCTGTTATGATTTAGGAAGACCGTGGTTGTTACCGTTAAGGGAAAAAATTAATGTTTGTGTATATATATATAATGGATTCTTTTAACCTTTATTGAACCAAAAAAAAAAACAGCATTACTGACATGCATACATATACTAAGGAAACTATGATAAGGTTTATATTATAAGTGATTTTCCCTCTGGAACGCCCTTATTAGCTAACAAATTCGCAGGTGGATGACGCAACACAGGTGTTGGCGAAGACAAAGAAATGTGTAGATTTTTTGTTTCATTATTCAATTTGTCAATGTTGATTACGCTGATTATAAGAACATCAAATTACACCATAGTCATGGACCTTCTGGCATATAATTATTGCTGCTTAAATAATTTGAATCCGTAATGAATAAAGATATTCTCCATTCAAGGAAATTCTATTTGGCAGCGCTGTCCCAAACTCGTCCCACCAACCTTAACTATGCTGATGATTGTTACCTAGGCCACTTGTACAGGGACATGCCTTACTATCCATGTGTTCTGATAAAGAGAGGAAATACTTATCACTTTTACAAGTGACCTCAGGTTGCTTCCGATAGCATATGAAAAATTCATACTATTTTCTGATAAAACTCTTCATTCCTAACAAGGAAACGATCGTTGGACAATTTACAAACTACCAATTCTCTAGCCTCTACCTTCCTACCATACTTTTTTGACACACGTGTTCGTCAAATAATAGGCCATATTAGTTGGAACCAGGTACCTCTGATGCCATCTATTGGTGGTAAAGTAAAGCTCATTACAATTTAAGGGAGGGAGCTAGAGGTGTGTCTGGGTTAATATGCTTTTCGGGATGTACCAATATTGTTATTCTACGTAGTTTTTACTAACAATACATGACATACCATGAAACATATTAATTATATTTTTGTTTCATAAAAATGTAATTGAAATTATATCAAATAACTATGTAATTACTTGGCTGTCACACCAATTTCAGTAGATGTGGCATATCTGGCAGCATCCCCCCTGTCCCCCAAATGTAATTGAACCAACGATTGTTTACTGAGGAAATATTTCTGTGACATTTATTGTAAAATATGTAATTTCCTAAGAATTAAGTTGTGGCCAGACAAGAAGGAACATAAAAGTTCTTTTGCGTCTGTTTTATGGCAAATGTTTTGCCCAAATCGCAACAGAAATGGAGTAATAAAATTATGATAAGTGGTTGATGGGGATAATTAGCAATTTGATACTCTACTGCTAAGGCCATCTAGTGGCCATGAAAATAAACAATGTGTAGAGCTCTTTAATCCTTGCATTCTGGACCCATCCATGACGTCATTTTGGTTTAAAAATAAACAAAAAATAGCCTACTTAATTGAAACAATATAATTTATACCTGCCACACATATTTTGGTTTAAGAATAAAAAAAAATAGCCTACTTAATTGAAACAATATGATTTATACCTGCCACACATATCATTTTGGTTTAAAAATAACAAAAAAATAGCCTACTTGATTGAAACTGTAATTTATACCTGCCACACTTATTTGTACATAAGTATCAATTTATCACCGTTCTCCAATTGGATAGAATCATTATTATGAATAGAACATAGGGACGTTTGATGCCATCTTTTGACGAAGTAGAAACTCTGATTCTATTAAAATTTGTTGAAGTGTGTCATTACTAAAACACACTTTTATGGTAGTATTTTTTTCTTTAATTAATGTGTCAACAATTCATAATTCCGATATTATATTTCTCCTGATTTTTAGGCTCTTCAGTTATGGTAATTATATTTAAGATACATATAATATATATCACAACAATATATAGAGCAGATTTCAGTAGTATTTTAAATGCAGAGTTGGAAATCAGCCACAGAATTAAAAACCCAAACTTTAACCAAAATATATTCCTGTCCGCAGCAAATACGTTGTTACTTAATCATAAGTCCAATAATATCAATCCTCTATAAATTGTGCCTAGTTATATGAACCAGGGGCATAGAACAGTGTTTTCTTCGGGTAGGGTGGGGGGGGGGAATAACTAAACTTTGGAAAGGCACTGACAATGGGGTGTTTTGCAGGTCTTCCCGCAAAAATTTTCTTAGCAGGAAACACCCTTAGATTCGATTTCCTGGCATCTGACAGCAGAATGTAGAAGAAAAATTAATATTTTTGGACGATTTTTATGCGACCAATTACAATTTGTACATATTGACTACAGTATACTGAAATACCGGTAAGCTTACATGATGAATTTACCAATAAGTCCTCTTGTTTAGTTAAAAGTTTTACTGTTTATATAGGAAATATTTATTTTAATGTTATAGTTCTTAAAATATTTTATTTATCCTTGTTTCCTTTCCTCACTGGGCTATTTTCCTTGTTGGGGCCCCTGGGCTTATAGCATCCTGCTTTTCCAACTAGGGTTGTAGCTTAGCATTTAATAATAATAATAATAATAATGATAATAATAATAATAATAACGATGTTGATTCTTTGCTATAGACTCATTCCCAATATCGATGAAGTTAGGGCTATCCGTTTTTCAAGCCTACTGTGTTTTTACTTACGATTTATTATATCTTTGTTTTTCGGTTCCAATTTTATCTCTAGTTTTTTTAACGGCTTTTATGTTTTTTAATTTCGTCTAATTTATAGTTTACACATGACAAATATCTAATGTTTTTGTTGATAGTTATGTTATTTGTCTTTGGTTCTAAGCTTTGGTGATAACCTCACAAACAGAGAAATACTTCATAGACTTGATAATACTGTATTGGTCATAAAATAGCAAGGTTTTCAAAATGCCATTTAATCGCAATACAATCAATCTCTCTCTCTCTCTCTCTCTCTCTCTCTCTCTCTCTCTCTCTCTCTCTCATATATATATATATAATATATATATATATATAATATATATATGATATACATATAATATACATATATATAATATGTATATAATATATATATGATATATATATTTATAATATATATATATATATAATTATATATATATTATATATAATATATATGTTATATATAATATATATATATGTTATATATATATTATATATATATTATATATATATATATATATATATATATATATATATATATATATATATATATATATATATATATATATTATGTGTGTGAGTACCTTTAGAAACTGAACTTCCAACGTTAATGTCAGGACCTTATTTAAGGAAGATCTTGCTGTGTTATTAGAAGAACTGAAATAAATAAATTTGGATATAATAAGATTGAGTGAAATTGGAAGAACTGGGGAACCTTAAATAGAGTTAAAAGAGGGTCATATCTTTAGCTTCATACATACATACATACATATACCAAAGGCACTTCCCCCAATTTTGGGGGGTAGCCGACAACAACAAGAAACAAAACAAAAAGGGGACCTCTACTCTCTACGTTCCTCCAGCCTAACCAGGGACTCAGCCGAGTTCATCTGGTACTGCTATGGTGCCACAGCCCAACCTCCCACATTTCCACCACAAAGGACATGAAAGGAGCAGAGAAAGTGGAGTGAGTTTTTTTTTTTTTTTTTTTTTTTTTTTTTTTTTTTTTTTTTTTTTTTTTTTTTTGTTACTAAACATTGTGCGAATAACGTAGAAGAATTTTATAGTATCAGTGATAGATTTGCAGGATTGATAATCAAACTAAATAAGAAGAATTTTATAGTATCAGTGATAGATTTGCAGGATCGGTAATCAAGCTATATAAAAAGTATAAAAGGAAGATAATTCAAACTTATACAAACAACAGAGGAAGTAAGAAAAACTTTTTAAGGAAGATCTGGAGATATCTTAACAAAATATTAGTCTTATTTGCATTTGTTTTGTGTGATTTCTATGGTAAAGTATATCAAAGGAAAAGAGGAAAATTTGGGGTATGGTCAAGAAATGACAGAAGAATAATGCTTTTAGAGTTTTCTGGAAAAAATAAACAATGAAAAAATTATGAACACCTTTATTTTATGAAATTTATTATAGAAAATGGACATGGAGGAGCCATATGTTATGAAAAACTCAAATAAATTTTATTCTCAGTGAAAAGGTTAATTTAGTTAGAGATGTCATAGTGTTAAACAAGTTATGTGACCATAGAATTGTGAGAAGTAAATTTGTCTGGATCTAAGGAAAGAAAGAAAAAAAATAGAAAAAAATAACCTCTCCTCTAATAGGAGAAAAATCTGATTAGTTCAGTTTAGTTCAGCTACTTGATGAAATGGAAGCAAGTAAAGAAGAAATGAACAATAATTTAACAAAATTTGTATTAGAATCACCCCGAGAGATAGGTGGAAAACTTTCTAAACAAGATTAAAGAAAACTACTAGAAAACACCAAAAATCTAATTAGAGGAAAGATTGGAAGTGAGGGTAAAATCCAAGCGAGATTAAATAGAATTAGCAAAACAATCCAAAACCAACAAATTGGAAACTCAAAACATTCGTAAACACAATCAGACGAAAATTGAGTAAAAAACTAAAGAAAGGAAGAAGCATCAAGTTAATGAAAATACTTGGAACAGGGTGTCAACAAATATTTGCTTTAATGGATGAATATATATATATATATATATATATATATATATATATATATATATATATATATATATATATATATATATATGTATATGTGTATATGTATATATGTATATATATATGTATATATATATATATATATATATATATATAATATGTATGTATATATGTATATATATATATATATATATATATATATATATATATATATATATATATGTGTGTGTGTGTGTGTATATATATATCAACAACAGAGATGGAGTGATAAAAATTGCAGAGGATTTCTATACAATACTATACAAAATAATAAATAACTGCATTATTGAAATAAAAATAATGAAACGTCTGTGCCGCTACCCAAAGTAACAGTATAAGAAAAAAAAAATTAAAAGGCACTAAAAGAGACAAGCAGATGAATATGGCCTGACTAATGATTTGATAATAGATTTGAAGATATTTCATAGTACACCAATCGTTTGCAAGACTGCTCCATACGTACAGCTTGGAATAGAAAAAAAAATATTATTTTGCAAAATGAGATTCAAAAGACTTGAAAATTACCGCTCAGTAAGTTTTCTGTCAGTAATAACCTTGTACCAACCGTGTGTATATATTATGCTTGTATCTTCGCTCTTCCCTCGCACTAAAAAGAACCAGAATAAACATGTCTGCGTTTCTCCTACGTAACATTGTCTGTTTCTCGAACATGTAATTTCCTGTTGCCTTGAGGTTTTGTATATAAAGGAGTGTGTTCTATAATAAATTAACTCAGTTGCTTTCACACTGCCTTTGAGTTCACAACCTATTCTCTCGGCCCGTCACATTGGTGGAGGTAATAATTGTTAAAAGTTTATCCAAATTAAAGGAGGAGGCTCTCGTTTTCATTGCTATATTGAATATATTAATTTAGGGGGCCTGAATTCACACGGAAGTATAACAAACGCTTCGAAATAGAGAAATGTCTCCCTCGCAGCCTCCATCAATATCGTTCAATAGAATGACAACTCGCAAACACTCGACCGCGTTAGAATAATGGAAATGATTATCTTCGAGCCTGTGAACACATTAACCGTTTATTATGCTGTTTTATTGAATATTATTCTCTCCACCGTTTATTATCCTATTTTATTGAATATTATTCTCTACAGTTTATTATCCTATTTTATTGAATATTATTCTCCACCGTTTATTATGCTATTTTATTGAATATTATTCTCTCCACCGTTTATTTTCCTATTTTATTGAATATTATTCTCTCCCGTTTATTTTCCTATTTTATTGAATATTATTCTTTCCCGTTTATTATGCTGTTTTATAGAATATTATTTTCTCCACCGTTTATTATCCTATTTTATTGAATATTATTCTCTCCCGTTTATTATCCTATTTTATTGAATA
This sequence comes from Palaemon carinicauda, assembly GCF_036898095.1. Classification (NCBI taxonomy): domain Eukaryota; kingdom Metazoa; phylum Arthropoda; class Malacostraca; order Decapoda; family Palaemonidae; genus Palaemon; species Palaemon carinicauda. Next base: position 70,653,255 of record NC_090750.1, read on the forward strand.
TTATTCTCTCCACCGTTTATTATCCTATTTTATTGAATATTATTCTCTCCCGTTTATTATCCTATTTTATTGAATATTATTCTCTCCACCGTTTATTATCCTATTTTATTGAATATTATTCTCTACAGTTTATTATCCTATTTTATTGAATATTATTCTCTCCACCGTTTATTATCCTATTTTATTGAATATTATTCTCTCCCGTTTATTATCCTATTTTATTGAATATTATTCTCTCCACCGTTTATTATCCTATTTTATTGAATATTATTCTCTCCACCGTTTATTATCCTATTTTATTGAATATTATTCTCTCCCGTTTATTATCCTATTTTATTGAATATTATTCTCTCCACCGTTTATTATCCTATTTTATTGAATATTATTCTCTACAGTTTATTATCCTATTTTATTGAATATTATTCTCCACCGTTTATTATGCTATTTTATTGAATATTATTCTCTCCACCGTTTATTTTCCTATTTTATTGAATATTATTCTCTCCCGTTTATTTTCCTATTTTATTGAATATTATTCTCTCCACCGTTTATTATCCTATTTTATTGAATATTATTCTCTACAGTTTATTATCCTATTTTATTGAATATTATTCTCCACCGTTTATTATGCTATTTTATTGAATATTATTCTCTCCACCGTTTATTTTCCTATTTTATTGAATATTATTCTCTCCACCGTTTATTTTCCTATTTTATTGAATATTATTCTTTCCCGTTTATTATGCTGTTTTATAGAATATTATTCTCTCCACCGTTTATTATCCTATTTTATTGAATATTATTCTCTCCACCGTTTATTATCCTATTTTATTGAATATTATTCTCTCCACCGTTTATTATCCGATTTTATTGAATATTATTCTCTCCCGTTTATTATCCTATTTTATTGAATATTATTCTCTCCACCGTTTATTATCCTATTTTATTGAATATTATTCTCTACAGTTTATTATCCTATTTTATTGAATATTATTCTCCACCGTTTATTATGCTATTTTATTGAATATTATTCTCTCCACCGTTTATTTTCCTATTTTATTGAATATTATTCTCTCCCGTTTATTTTCCTATTTTATTGAATATTATTCTTTCCCGTTTATTATGCTGTTTTATAGAATATTATTCTCTCCACCGTTTATTATCCTATTTTATTGAATATTATTCTCTCCACCGTTTATTATCCTATTTTATTGAATATTATTCTCTCCCGTTTATTATCCTATTTTATAGAATATTATTCTCTCCACCGTTTATTATCCTATTTTATTGAATATTATTCTCTCCCGTTTATTATCCTATTTTATTGAATATTATTCTCTCCACCGTTTATTATGCTATTGTATTGAATATTATTCTCTCCACCGTTTATTATCCGATTTTATTGAATATTCTCTCTCATTTATTATCCTATTTTATTGAATATTATTCTCTTCGGGCAAATTTTCACGTAATGTGAAGTAATGCAAGAATATTAAGGGGCAAAAGAAAAAAATATTGACTATTCAAAGCTTGGATAGTACTTGGCATAGAGATTAAAACTGTACATGAAAATTAGGAACTATATTATTATTATTATTATTATTATTATTATTATTATTATTATTATTATTATTATTATTATTATTATTATTAGTACCTGATGTTTTTGTTATTGTTGTTATTATTATTACTTGATGTTTTTGTTATTATTGTTATTATTATTACTTGACGTTTTTTGTTATTGTATTGCTGATATTTATCTAAATATTTTTATTTTCATAAGCGCAAACGAGAATAATTCCTTTCCTACGTAATAATGGAAGAACTTATTGTGCTTCTTTCATTACTTGCATTGTTTGTAACTGAACTTTCGATGCAAAGCATATAAATAACTTCAAGAAAAGAGCAGGTACACCTCAAAAAAGCTTCGAGCACAATTAACAAAAAATCCAAAAAATCTATCACCCCAAAAAATCCAGAGAATTCAACATTTTCTGGTTAAAGCAAGAATAATCAAGTGTAAATAAAAGCATTGGTGTTGACACTTCTCAAAAGGGTTGACAAGAAAAAGGGAGAAATAAAAATTCACTAAAAGAAAACTTTCAGTCGGTGGGCCAACTCGTGCAGCGCCAAAAACTTTTTTTTTTATCATTCAATGCAAAATGTTATGACAATTTATGCCAGGAAATGCAACGCTAGTCGTTTTTAGTTTAAAAAAAATCAAGCTGGTATCTAAAGGATGAAAATAACTACAGAGAAAAAATACCATTAGCTTAATTTCAACTGAATGATAAATGAGCAGATATCCAGACAAGAAATAAAAATGCAAGAAGATAAAAATTCCGGAGCAGGGAAAAATATGAAATGCAAATCAGCTTTTGGCCCAATTCATCAAAGAGCATGAGTTAACTGCTTCTATGATAATTAAGTTTGCCTAATTAGTAATGAAAAAGAGGACCCCCCCGGACATACCCCCCACCCCCACACCCCACACCCCACCCCCGACACCTCATTGCCCCTCCACCATAAAGCGTAGTGAGAAACACCTCATGGCCATAAAATATGGAACAATTTCTCTTTTGGAATTCAGAATTAGAAATTCGTTCTTTTTGCCTCATGGCCGTCGGCTATAAACCCTCGAAAAGTGGAGAGGAAAAAAATACTTCATTTGAGGGTCATTTCGTATTTGACTTTTCTCTAGTTTTGTTGTTTGTAATTTACTTTATATTTACGTTTGTTGTAAAGTGTTTTTGAGCTAAGATTTAAAATGGCCTTTTTATTTTTGAATCGGTCGAAATTCTCTCTCTCTCTCTCTCTCTCTCTCTCTCTCTCTCTCTCTCTCTCTCTCTCTCTCTCTCTCTCTCATACACACACAAGGATTAACACTTCCAGGTATTTCCCTTTTAGTTCCTTTCCCTGGTTTGCGTTATCTCATTCGAACGAAAAACAACATACACAGTCAAGGCGCTTTGATGCTTCGGTGAATTAAAGCAACATACTCATATTTTATTCCAGTTGTGAACATTGAATTTTTATTCTAACTGCGTATCCATCTAATAAATGTTTAGTTCTCTCGCGTTTATTAAAACCAGTAATTAAGTGGTCGTTCAGATTTTTCAAAATTACCAACCATTTTTATCAAATTAGGTCCTTAGAGAGTTCAAACAAGCATTCAAGCAGTTATGATAGTTATTTTTTTTTTTTTATGTTTAAGCAACATGCAATCAAAAGAAATGTATTATTTCATTGGTTTCCGGTTTAGACATGCTTGATTCAAGATGAAGTTTCCCATTCCTTTAATGACAAAGGTTACCCAAATGCGAGGCATGCACATCAACACACACACACATACGTACACGCACACACATACACATATATTATATATGTATATATATATATATATATATATGTGTGTGTGTGTGTGTGTGTGTCTGTGTTTGTGTGTGTGTCTGTTTGTGTATGTCTGTGTGTGTCTGTCTGTGTGTGTATGTGCATTTGATTACGCACATCAGCGTCAAGAAACCAAGTTACTGTGAAACCAGGTAACTTCTAGAAAAATCTACACAAGTTGAAGAACAAGTTACCTGATCTTATTACACTTGGAATTCTATTTGATGAAAATGTTGAATTGAATCCCATTGAGCGATGATTAAACAGTTATTTGTTGTTGTTCCAATAACTTATATCATTGTAAGTGGTTGTGTTTTCAGTGAAATGTCTATTTAGACAATTTGCGATATGTGGTTGTGTTTTCAGTGAAATGTCTATTTAGACAAGTTGCACTTTTCCTTAATTCCATTTTCTGTAGTGATGATCAACAAAATGCTTTTACCCTGTGCTGGATTCGAGCCCCGTCCTTGTTAGGTGCACGCATATGACTTTCCTTGTGATGAAAGTATTTCAGTGACAAAGTTAATTCAATATTGGACATTTTCAGTTTAAATAGAAAATTATCGTATTAAACTATCATGTGCAAAGTTAGTGATGAATCATCATTTTTATCGACAAATAAAGGTTAAAAGTGTCTGGTTTCACTTCCAGTTTCATCACAATAGTTGCTCACCAGAACGGCAGCTGGGCAAGCCCAAAACCCCACTGTGGTGCCTAACCACAGCAGTGGCCTCCCCAGTAAACAGCTTAAACTCACGGTACCGGGCGGGGATCGATCTGCTGCCATGCGAATGCTAGGCGAACACTTTACCACAGTACTAGCCAGGAAGCAAGAAAGATAGATAGATAGATAGATAGATATTTCAGGATAAAATCTTTACGTCCGTTGTGCTTAGTTACGTAATAAAATAGCAGTAAACTACTAGTAAACATCTAATTGAAAGTTAATGGCTCGTAAAACAGGCTAATTGGAAACCCTTAATGCAGGAGTAGGCTCCTGGTGCTGAATCCACTTATCACAAAACAAGAAACCGGAAATTATTCCAGTCACAGGAATGAGGCTTCCAACTTTCCTCTCTAACACGGAAGTGTGTCATATTACACTAGTGTACACGACCCGTCAAAAATTGCGGCTATATTATTAGATAGATATGCATATACAGATTCAACCCTTTTCACCCGCTCCCTCCTGACTCTTGGAGTGCCACCCCTCACCTGTGTATGACTATTTCCCCTTCCTCTTATCCGGACGGGGAGAGACAGAGTAGTTATATGCCTGGAAATGCCATTGTGTGACTGAT
>NC_090750.1:70660445-70663579 GCF_036898095.1 Palaemon carinicauda
CTCTCTCACACAGTAAACAGTAACACGGTAAACTAGTTCAAGAATAAGTTAGACAAGATCATAAAAACTAAATGCTTAAAGTGAATCGCTCTACCCTAAAGCAAATGGAGTCTCTACGGATAGACTCAAACGTCTTTGAGACATTCAAAATCCTTATAACAACTCTCTCTCTCTCTCTCTCTCTCTCTCTCTCTCTCTCTCTCTCTCTCTCTCTCTCTCTCTCTCTCTCTCTCCAAATGCATTCAATCCAGCATACATCTTAAAACTTTAAGTACACTCCCAATCCTCTTATCCTCTCTGAATATCACCTTCTTGCCTCTTTACATCAAAAGGTGAAGTTTAGGATGAACAAAATCTGGCGCCAGCTCTACATTAATCCTCTTTCTACAAACTAATGGAATTAAACTCTTACGCGAAAGAAGTTCATCTGCTTAAAGTCACTTCATAAGCCTAAACTACACACACGACTTGTCTGCAGAGCAACCTCTTTTATATACACTTGGTTGGTGCCTTCTCTCTCTGTATTGGTGCCTTCTCTTTGTGTATGAAACGTTTGATAATAAATATTCTTTCTAACAAGACAGACATTCGAACAGTTAATGTAAGAGTATTTTAGTATCTTGTCACTTTCATCTGATAAATATTTTTCTTCCAATCTAAACTTATTCCGGATTTCTGTTTGTTTGTTTTTTCTTCCACGAGTTCTATGCGAGTCTGCCTACTCCGTCTTACAGCTTAACTTCAAATTAACTCATTTTACACCATCGCGTAGTGTCTTCTTCTATCATTTTTTTTCCTACATTCAATTCTATTATTTTTTTTTCCTACATTCAATTCCTTTTCTTTAACAATACATCTCTCTTCCATCTGGAAGTGGTGGTACCTGAAGGGTACAAGCATTTAGTTTTTCTACAAATCACTAAGGACTAGATTGCTAATCCCCCACGCCCATTTTCTTCATCTTAACTGCCAGTAGAACCCATTAACTTCATGGAGGACTGTTAGGCGAAAGGCCGGGAGCAAACCACAGACCAAGCAAATAGAGCAAGGGGCTGCACAGAATATCCGATAGTATTTTCCACAAAATTTATTGTAATCCCCAAGGAAAGTTCATAATCAACAACTACATTTAGGTAGTTTATACGAAATTATAATAGAACATTTATCAGCATTTTCATCTTTGTACCAGCATATAGGTTTCATATGTAAACATCTTTGAACTGAAGGAGTAGGAATCTAGTTTTAAAGCAAGTAATAAACAAATATCGAATACAATAAACGAGATTCATCCTTACTATTATAATTATCACTATAGAGATAGTATTAAAATTGAAAGACGTAAAGTTGACATTCTTGAGCGTGCCCTTTATCGGTTCTACGGTAAGATTTCGAGGGTAATAAAGATAACCACCTAACCTATGATATCTATAGAGCCACTTAGAAAAGTTTTCCCGAGATCTATTAAGCCTAAGTGAAGAACCCTGTGCTTCTGTTGTCGAAAGGTCTATGGGAGTCGAAGCCACAATATAACCCTCCCCACGCCCCTGGTGCCCTCCCCACACCCATGGCACCCTCCCCACGCCCCTGGCACCCTCCCCACGCCCATGGTACCCTCCCCACGCCCCTGGCACCCTCCCCACGCCCCTGGTGCCCTCCCCACGACCGTGGCACCCTCCCTACGCCCCTGGCACCCTCCCCACGAACCCACTGAGGGATATCTCGATATTAACATCGCTGGGAAAAGAAATTCATCAATGAGACTTGGTTAACTGGAAGGAAATTCCAACAGAGCTTTTCTTTCCTCTTTCGGATGGACTTCTTTTTCCTGTTGGTTATATCGTTCTTGTAGGAATCCACAAATATTTTCACGCGATGAGGAAAGTTTGGAATTGTTTGCGCCGCCCCCCCCCCTTTTTTTTTCAGGAATGTTTTTATTATATCTAGGGTAAGTAATTTTTTTTTTTACTTGATCGGCTCTTATGTGTGAAAGACTGTTGTTCATTGAAACCATAAAAAGTATTTATTGCTAACCTTTATCATATTCCCATTTTTTTGCCTCTACGTTCAAATCATGTTACGAACGCCGGGTACGGTACCAGATATAACTAATCACTCAAAGGTACACCATATTGAGGTGAGTTTGATTTACATCTTTAGATCAAACCTATCTTTATACAAGAGCCATAAAGTAAAGTAGCAATCTCTTAATATTTGTTAAGTGTGTTCGGATCTGACACTATTTTTATTATTATAATTAAAAGCAACGTCTGAAATAAAGGGAGATAATCTTGTCGAGTTTGGTTTTATGTAAAGAAAAAACATTGGTGATTATAAAAATCATGAAAGAAATCGAATGCAGAAGTAAGCCCACCTGATTAAAACGAGAGTTGAAAATTGGAAAAAGTCTTATTTGAGATATCAAGTAGAAACTGGGAAAATTATGTAGAGAAACATAAGCATTGCTAAACAAAACTAAAGTACCCATGTATCTTTTTACAGAAAATTAATGCTTTTGTCGTGCTACAGAGTCGCCCACGCCAATGTCAGTTTCGTCCAATTTTAAAAATTCCTGAAGATATCAAAGAGAACAATGTAAATGGCCGTTGTGCGTAATTTCAACCCGATGGTAAAATAAGGCTTAATTTGAGGAAATAACGGTGAACTGTATTAAAAAAAAAAAAAAAAAAAAAAGCCTTTTGAGTAGGGAACAATTACAAAATGCAACTAGGTTTTGACCGCTATCAAAGAACATTAGTTAATAGCTTTCAGTCTTATCCAATTAGTAATTAAATGATCCCCCCCATCCTCCTTCTCCAAAAAAGCATACGGACCTTTCATTGATCTAAAGAAGAGCGAAAAGCGCAATACCCTTAAGATAAGGAAAAAGTCCTCACTTGTGATTCATAGTTAGAAAATCGTTCTATCTCGGATTCGATCAGCAATATGAAGACCTTAAAAGGCTCGCCATGAAGTATTCTTTATCTGCCCTTGTGTCCTGTCTGTTCTCTTCTGCTGTTAATATATCATTTAATACTTAGTATGCTTCTGTAATCTTATCATTGCTCCTTGTGTTCCTTATCCCATATTAGTGCTTACTTTTAGAATTATCTGTTTTTTTTTTTGGGGGGGGGATT
>NC_090750.1:70664079-70671579 GCF_036898095.1 Palaemon carinicauda
CCAACAAAACTGCACAAAAGAGAGAGAGAGAGAGAGAGAGAGAGAGAGAGAGAGAGAGAGAGAGAGAGAGAGAGCGAGAGAGAGAGAGAGAGTGAGTTTGTATTTGAAGATTACTGTACTAAAATGGTTGTACCGCAACAAAATGCACAAAAGAGAGAGAGAGAGAGAGAGAGAGAGAGAGAGAGAGAGAGAGAGAGAGAGAGAGAGCTTACCCCTGGGACTACTAAGAGTTATTATATGATTAGGAAAAATTGTTTATTCTTTCGGGCAGCGTTTTCTCTTATTTCTAGAAATAAATGTAATAAAAGGTATTTCCATCATCAAAGGCTTTTCCAAAGCAGCCCCAAGGCACTCTCCATTCTACTTTAAGTACTCTCATTTATTCGTCAGTTCTCTCTCTCTCTCTCTCTCTCTCTCTCTCTCTCTCTCTCTCTCTCTCTCAACTCTGTGGAAAAGCTTATGGATGAAATCATATTTTCATATTTGAGAGAGATTTTCATTACAACCAGAAGTACAATTTTTATATATATATATATATATATATATATATACATACATACATACATATATACATACAATGTGTGTATATCTACGTATATGTATATGTAGTGTGAGTGTGTGTATATATATATATATATATATATATATATATATATATATATATATATTGTATGTGCGCATTTACGTGTTTCTATGTGTATATATTTATCTACATAATTAAATAAGTGACTTTTAAGTAGGTTGTAGTATTCAGTCAATCTTTATTGTTAAATTGAACTAAAAGTGTATGAACTCTTGGTGTACACAAATGAATTGCGTATAATCCTGAAAGCAATGATATTATTGGAAACGTCCCTTCCCGGTAATCTGATTGACTGAGTCCCGTTCAACCTCAATAGTTTCTTGTAGTGTCTGCAACCTCACCATCCTTGTGTGCTAAGGATGGCGTATTTGGGGGAGCCTAAGGGTGTACCTGTAGATATGTCAACTGCCACTGCCTGGCCCTCCCTGGTCCTAGCTTGGGTGAAGAGGCGGCTTGGGCGCTGATCATATGTATATGGTCAGTCTCTAGTCTAGGGTATTATTTCTGTCCATTGCCTCTGCCAATAATGAGTGATTTTTTAAAATACTTTTAGAATTATACGGAAATTTTGGGGAGCTCATAGGTGTACCTGCAGAGGTATCAGCTGTCATTGCCTGGTCCTCCATGGTCTTAGCTTGGGTGGAGAGAAGGCTCGGGCGCCGATCAAATGTATATATGGTCAGTTTCTAGGGCATTGTCGCTGTTCCTTGCTTCTGCCATTCATGAGTGATCTTTAAAAAAACTTAGAATTATATGGAAATTTTTATGATAATCCTGTTCATTGTGGCCATTCCTGAAACTATTTCTGGAAAAAAAAAAAAAAAAAAAAAAAACTGAAGATAACGCAAGGTTCTCCTGGGTAGTTTTCCAGTGCTCAATTAAGCTTAAGCGAAGGGGCGTGAGCTTTTGTCGTCAATGGGCCTTTGGGAATCGAAGTGGGACTCCATCAACCGCAGGGATTAATTCGGAATTAGCGTCGACGGTAGATGAAGTCTCTGATGGAGAGATATATAGACTTCCTCTGGGAAAATCTGATTGCATTTCTCTTCCCCTTTTTCAGGGATTTCTCATCCCCAATGAGTTTGCTTTCCTTCGGAATTCCTATTTCGAGTTGAGGAGGAAAGTTTAGGATTCTTCAGGCAACAATCAGGGCTTGGCCATCTCCTTTCATCTGTGGTGTATATTTCCCTCAGTTCGATTAAGTTACTGTGATAGGTCTCGTTGTTGTTGTTGTTGTTGTTATTGTTGTTGGTGGTGGTTGTGGTGGTGGCGGTGTTGTGCCAAGTATTTACTTATTTTTTTCTTTTCCAGACTCGTTAAAGCTCAAATTTCTTATGTTGCAATAAAGCTAAAATTATATTTCGGTATTTCAAGCTGAAAATGTTAACTAAACAGTACTTATAATATCGAACGCAAAACAGCTGTGCTTCGGAAATGCTTTAATAAAAGAAAAGGAAATAAAAAAGACCTAGTATGATATATAAAAAAGATTGTTATGCGTAATTTTAACCGTTGACAAAAGAAATAAGAGTAAAACGAGGCGTAGCCACTGGATATATCAAGTGTTGAAAGAAGCCAAGCCAAGAATTACCAGATCAGAAGAGAATTGTTAGATTTAGCTATAGGAAAAACGCTTGCGTGAAAAATAGAATGGGAGATTATCGGACTCAAAGCAAACATTTTTATAATTTACGTTTTGCAATGTCCGAATATTTTTATTTATCATTGGAAAATGACATACTTTATAAACCATACTAACGTGAAGCAATTCTTTTAAACAATTCTAAAATCATAAAAGAGATAAAACTGAAAAATAAATATCGTTTAACAGTCAGAAAGAATTATATTATCTACAATAATCGTCGAAAAGATTGATAGAAACAAGAAAGAATACGAAATGCAAATCAGCTCTGGAGCTGATTCATCAAAGAACGCTAGTTAACTACCTCCATGTTAATTAGATTTACTTGATTAATAATGAAAGGATCGCCCCTCCCCTCATCTCTGTGTCTTTTCAACCTACCCTACCACCCACCCACCCGTCCCTACCCACCCAGCCCGGGGGCCTTTCCTGGCCGAGATAGGAAGTGGGACGCTGCAAGGCTATAAATAAGAAACAGTTCTCTCGGGATTCAGAATTGGAGATCCGTCCTTTCTCCCAGCTGATCGTCTGCATAAACGTTAAAAGGCTTAGGAAAACGAACTTAAGTTCAGCCTTCATTCCTATCTGGTGTCTCTTCATTTGTGTCTGCTGGGGATTTTAAACCTAATTGGAAGTTTGATGTGGGTCTTTTAAAGCAGTTTTTATAGTTTTATGCGGGTCTTTTTAAACCAGGTTTGTTGTTTTATGTGGGTCTTTTAAACCAGGTTTTTAGTTTTATGTGGGTCTTTTAAACCAGGTTTTTAGTTTTATGTGAGTCTTTTAAACCAGATTTATAGTTTTATAAGGCTATTTTATACCAGATTTGTAATTTATGTGGGTCTTTTAAACCAGGTTTGTAGTTTTATGTAGGTCTTTTAAACCAGATTTGTAGTTTTATAAGGCTGTTTTATACCAGATTTGTTGTTTGTGGGTCTTTTAAAACCAGATTTATAGTTTTTTAAGGCTATTTTATACCAGATTTGTAATTTATGTGGGTCTTTTAAATCAGGTTTGTAGTTTTATGTTGGTCTTTTAAACCAGATTTGTAGTTTTATAAGGCTGTTTTATACCAGATTTGTAGTTTATGTGGGTCTTTTAAACCAGATTTTTAGCTTTATGTAGTTTTTTAAACCAATTTTGTAGTTTTATGTAAGCCTTTTAAACCAGATTTATAGTTTACGTGGGGATTTTTTATACCAGATTTATAGTTTACGTGGGGACTTTTTATACCAGATGTAATTTATATGGGTCTTTTAAACCAGGTTTGTAGTTTTATGTGGGTCTTTTGAACCAGGTTTGTAGTTTTATGTGAGTTTTTTAAACCAGATTTTATATTTTTATTTGGATCTTTTAAACCGGATTTGTAGTTTTGTGGGGCTTTTTATACCAATTTGTAATTTATGTGGGTCTTTTAAACCAGATTTGTAATTTAAGTGGGTCTTTTAAACGAGATTTTTAGTTTTATGTGGGTCTTTTAATCCAGATTTGTAGCTTTATGTGGGTATTTTAAAACAGATTTTGTAGTTTTATATGGGTCTTTTAACCCAGATTTTTAGTTTTTTGTGGGTCTTTTAATCCAGATTTTGTAGTTTTATGTGGGTCTCTTAAACCAGATTTGTAATTTTATATAGGTCGTTTATAGTTGGTATTTCTTATGTTTTAAGAGGTTTGGTTATTCATTAATTAATAAGTCCATTAATGGCTGAGCTGTAAATTGAAATGCTTCAGACAGACAACATTATTCTATTATTTTCTGATGTTTTTCATAGTTTCAATAACCTTTGGTTATATCTGCTGGACTGAGTCCTGCTCAAGCTCAATAGTTTCTTGTAGTGTCCGCAACCTTACTATCCTTGTGTTTAAGGATGGGGTTTTTGGGAGGGTATAAATGTACCTGTAGAGGTATCAGCTGTCATTGCCTGGTCCTCCTTGGTCTTAGCTTGGGTGAAGAGTCGGCTTGGGGCGCTGATCATAGGTCAGTCTCTAGGGTATTGTTGTCATTCCTTGCCTCTGCCATTCATGAGTGATCTTATTATTTTATAATCTTTAATCCATACTATATATGTTTAAAAAAAAATTTCGAAAATTTTTCCGAAATTTTTTTAGAACATTTTTTCGAAAAAATTTTCGAAATTTTTCCGAAATTTTTTTCGAAAATTTCGGCCGATTTTCGGGCCGAAAATTTTTCTGATAATTTTTTTCGAAAATTTCGGCCGATTTTATAATCTTCAATACATACTAATATATGTTTCAAAAAAATATTTTTTCAAAGCACTTATAATAAACTACGACAAAAACTTGTTATAAAGAAACGCAATTCTTCTTATAGATATTTAGGTAGAGAAATTTGTAATACTATAACCGTTCATGCTTTCGTTGATTAAACCACATAAAATTAATCAAGATCTAAATCTTTAAATTGTCAATTCTTCGTCACATAGGAAAAGAGTACAATATTTTAAACATAACTTCTTTTCCAATCGGTAACAGAACATAGAATCATAAGAATCAATTTGAATTCGCTCATTATTGAAATTTTTAAATACTTGTATGACAAAAACCATACACTCACGTGAAGAGAAGCCTTTATCGTCCTGAAAGCAGAACCAGAGAGAGAGAGAGAGAGAGAGAGAGAGAGAGAGAGAGAGAGAGAGAGAGAGAGAGAGAGAGAGAGAGAGAGAGTTTTCAATGGTATAACACTGAAGACCCAGTTGTAATTCAAAGAAAATTATCATGAAAATCTTTGCATGGTTCAGTATTTTCTTACGGATAAAATCATTTTAACCATTCTCTTTATCCTTTTATGATTATGATATGAAGAGTAAAAGAAGTAGAAATAATAGATCGTATATCAAAAATATTAAGATAAAATGTTTCAAGAAGAAATATAGATACAGGAAAGGATTACACGATTTTCCCCAGTTATACATTTTTCCTTATAAATATTATATTAAACTTTCCAAGATGTTTTGAACTGCATAAGAAAATACCGAATATCCTCCGAACTCTTTTTCATGCAAGATATGTAAATTTAGGTTTATGCCTTGATCTAATTAGACCTGACCTGGCCTCTGCTCCAGCCTAGGCCACCTAGGGAGGTCATGTTACACGGCCTGGAAACAGAACCTTCCAGTCACAGAATATGCACTTCCAGGAGAATTCCCCCAAAGAGTAGTGTTACTTGCCTCCTGGATTATTCATTTTTCTCTTGTTATATTATTTCTGTTCTTGTGTGACTATATCCTTCTTGTATACTATTATTATTATTATTATTATTATTATTATTATTATTATTATTATTATCCAAGCTACAACCCTAGTTGGAAAAGCAAGATGCTATAGGCCCAGGGGCTCCAACAGGGAAAAATAGCCCAGTGAGGAAAGGAAATAAGGAAATAAATAAATGAAGAGAACAAATTAACAATAAATCATTCTAAAATAAGTAACAACGTCAAAACAGACATGTCATATATTAACTATTAACAACATCAAAAACAAATGTCATAAAAAGACTCATGTCCGCCTGGTCAACAAAAAAGCATTTGCTCCAACTTTGAACTTTTGAAGTTCTACTGATTCAATAAGCAATTAACATAAATGGTGTATTGTTTTTGGTAAAAGACTGCATTTTCTTTTATTGCTCTCGCCAAAATCGAAGATTTTGCGAAAGGGGTGTATTCTTCCGGGTCTGTTTGTTAGTTAATTTGTTTGTGAGCAGCTTTACACAAAAAACTGCTTCACCGACTTTGACCAAATTTGGTAGTCGTGTTGGGTATGACGCAAGGATGAAACTGTAACGTTTTGGATAAAGTACAACAAAGTACAAATATGCAGCAGTACTTTGAAAATAATCACAATGTTAAGTTTATTTTTTTTTGTTTGTGAACAACATTACGCAAAAGCTACCAAACCAATTTCAATGAAACTTATAGTCCATTTCTTTTAGCGATGCATATTGCACCGACTCGCAGCGGTGCCCTTTTAGCTCGGAAAAGTTTCCGGATCGCTGATTGGTTGGACAAGATAATTCTAACCAATCAGCGATCAGGTGCCCTTTTAGCTCGGAAAAGTTTCCGGATCGCTGATTGGTTGGACAAGATAATTCTAACCAATCAGCGATCAGGAAACTTTTCCGAGCTAAAAGGGCACCGCCGCGAGTCTGTGCAAATATGCATCGCTAAATGAAATGGACTATAGTGGACATGTTGGGTATGACATGAACAAATCTATTAGATTTTGAAGAAAATACTTGGAAGTATTATTATTATTATTATTATTATTATTATTATTATTTGCTAGGCTACAACCCTAGTTGGAAAAGCAGGATGCTATAAGCCCAGGGACTCCAACAGGGAAAATAGCCCAGTGTTGCATGTCTTTATTTATGTCTGGGGTTTGGACATTTTCCATCACCAATCTAAGTACAAGTACACAGTGGAGTTAAGAGCAAAATAAGACTGCTAAGCTTGCCGAGGGTATGCTCTCGACTGAGTGTCCTCCTACATAATATTTCAAATAGTCAAGCCAACATATAAATTATCAACCCAACATATAAATTGTCAACCCAACATATAAATTGTCAACCCAACATATAAATTGTCAACCCAACATATAAATTATCAACCCAACATATAAATTATCAACCCAACATATAAATTGTCAACCCAACATATAAATTGTCAACCCAACACATAAATTGTCAACTCAACATATAAATTGTCAACTCAACATATAAATTGTCAACCCAACATATAAATTGTCAACCCAACATATAAATTGTCAACCCAACATATAAATTGTCAACCCAACATATAAATTGTCAACCCAACACATAAATTGTCAACTCAACATATAAATTGTCAACCCAACATATAAATTGTCAACCCAACATATAAATTGTCAACTCAACATATAAATTGTCAACTCAACATATAAATTGTCAACTCAACATATAAATTGTCAACCCAACATATAAATTGTCAACCCAACATATAAATTTTCAACCCAACATATGAATTGTCAACCCATCATATAAATTGTCAACCCAACATATAAATTGGCAACCCAACATATAAATTGTCAACCCAACATATAAATTGTCAACCCAACATATAAATAGTCACCCCAACATATAAATTATCAACCCAACATATAAATTGTCAACCCAACATATAAATTGTCAACCCAACATATAAATTGTCAACCCAACATAGAAATTGTCAACCCAACATAGAAATTGTCAACCCAACATATAAATTGTCAGGATTCTGCATTA
>NC_090750.1:70674079-70681579 GCF_036898095.1 Palaemon carinicauda
TCCTATTGAGCAGGTTGACGAGTTTCGTTTCATAGTTTAGTCATGACTTATCAATTTATTACTGGACTTGATACGTTTTTATAATTTTCTCATTTTTTCTTAAATTCATAGTTTGTTTGTTTCTTCTTCATAATCCTTTCGCACTGGGATGCTTTCCTTGTCGGAGCCCTGTGGATTCCAGTATTATGCTTTTCCATTTAGGGTTGTAGATTGCATAGTAATGATGATAATGATAAAAAAAAGACACAACAAGAAAATTATTAATTCCAGTTACAATATCGATTCATATAACTGGTGCTGATTAAACCTATTATTGTAGAACATCAGGACCAAATAACTTTAACTGTGAATTTGCTATGAATACTAGCCATACATATACCGTATAGTAACAAGAGCAACCAGAGATTTCTGACCCGCCAAAGGGTAATGCAAGGTCGTAGGAGCGTGTGTGTGTGTGTGTGTGGGTTTTTTTTTTTTTTTTTTTTTTTTTTTTTCGGGTGGGAGGAGGGCTAAAGTTTGAAAAGGCTCTGATGGTGGGGGGAATCATAAGCATTTATCATAAATGAATTTCCAGTGGATATATATTACGAAGGTAGAATTCGATATTAAATGCCATTATGACTGATATTTACATTAATGAAATCACGAATGTTAGCGATAGATATTCATTATAAATAACTACGTGTTGTAACTTATTTGATAACTTTTTAAATATTATGCAAAAAATCTCAATTAACCTTTCTTGACATCCAACAACCTATCATGTTTGTTAACCTTTCCCTCGAATCAATAATGTAAAAAAAGGGAAACTTTTATTGTGATTTATTGGCAATGACTTAAACTGACTGTGATATCGTTACAGAAGAAATCCTTCCTTTGAAAGTAACTTTCGTATAGAGCAAAACTTTATTTTGTATTCTCATTAATCCCGGAGACATTATGATTATATATGGTTACATGTCCGTCTCTCAAAGTTATTATCTTAACTTATATGCTCAGCACAAAATTCCTTAGAAACATTACGATCAAAATTTGTACTAATAAAAATAAATGTTGACAATTTCATATCTTTAATAGCTTAATGCAACATTCACGCTTTACCTCTATATATGAACATTGGCTCTTCTTGTTAAAGGTATTTTATGTCTCTTTGATTTATTTGCAGAGATCATGAGCATCCCTGTTTTTCAGTTGCCCCCCCCCCCTCTCTCTCTCTCTCTCTCTCTCTCTCTTTCTCTCTCTCTCTCTCTCTTTCTCTCTCTCTTTCTCTCTCTCTCTCTCTCTTCTCTCTCTCTCTTTCTCTCTCTCTCTCTCTCTTCTCTCTCTCTCTCTCTCTCTCTCTCTCTCTCTCTCTCTCTCTCTCTCTCTCTCTCTCTCTCTCTCTCTCTTTCTCTCTTCTCTTTCTCTCTCTCTCTCTCTCTCTCTCAACGAAGCGATCTTTCAGAATCGACTTTTTTATATTCACGATTGGCCTATTATTGACTTAAACCGTGGGTGTTACCGATAAAGGAAAACATTAATGGATTTTTAAACATATATTTATTTGAACCAAGAAACAGCTTTACTGTCATGCTACATACACTAAGGAAATGATAATAAGGTTTATTTTATAAGTGATTTACTCACTGGAACGCCCTTATTAACAAACAAATTTGCAGGTGGATGACGCAACACAGGCGTGGCGAAGACAAAGAAATGTCAATTTTCTTTTTCATTATTCGATTTGTCTGTGTTGATTACGCAGTTATAAGAACATCAAATTACACCATAGTCATGGACCTTCTGGCATATAATTATTACTGCTCAAATCAGTTTAATCCGTAATTGATAAAGATATTCTCCATTCAAGGAAATTCTATGTGGCAGCGCTGTCCCAAACTCGTCTCACCAACCTTAACTATGCTGATGATTGTTACCTAGGCCACTTGTACAGGGACATGACTTACTATCCATGTGTTCTTATAAAGAGAAGAAATACTTATCACTTTTATAAGTGAACTCAGGTTGCTTCCGATAGCATATGAAAAATTCACGCTATTTTCTGATAAAACTCTTCATGCTTAACAAGGAAACGATCGTTGGACAATTTACCAACTACCAATTTTCTAGCCTCTACCTTCCTACCATACTTTTTTGACACACGTGTTCTTCAAATAATAAGCCATATTAGTTGGAACCAGGTACCTCTGATGCCATCTATTGGTGGTAAAGTAAAGCTCATTACAATGTAAGGGAGGGAGCTAGAGGGGTGTCTGGGTTATTATGCTTTTCGGGATGTACCAATATTGTTATTCTACGTAGTTTTCACTAACAATACATGACATACCATGAAACATATTAACTATATTTTTGTTTCATAAAAATGTAATTGAAATTATATCAAATAACTACGTAATTACTTGGCTGTCACACCAATTTCAGTATATGTGGCATATCTGGCAGCATCCCCCTGTCCCCCAAATGTAATTGAACTAACGATTGTTTACTAGGGAAATATTTGTGACATTTATTGTAAAATATGTAATTTCCTAAGAATTAAGTTCTGGCCAGACAAGAAGGAACATAAAGTTCTTTTGCGTCTGTTTTATAGCAAATGTTTTGCCCAAATTGCAACAGAAATGGAGTAATAAAATTATGATAAGTGGTTGATGGGGATAATTAGCAATTTGATACTCTACTGCTAAGGCCATCTAGTGGCCATGAAAATAAACAATGTGTAGAGCTCTTTAATCCTTGCATTCTGGACCCATCCATGACGTCATTTTGGTTTAAAAATAAACAAAAAATAGCCTACTTAATTGAAACAATATGATTTATACCTGCCACACATATCATTTTGGTTTAAGAATAAAGAAAATAGCCCACTTAATTGAAACAATATGATTTATACCTGCCACACATATTTTGGTTTAAAAATAACAAAAAATAGCCTACTTAATTGAAAACAATATAATTTATACCTGCCACACATATTTTAGTTTAAGAATAAAAAAAAATAGCCACTTAATTGAAACAATATGATTTATACCTGCCACACACATCATTTTGGTTTAAATATAACAAAAAATAGCCTACTTAATTGAAACTATAATTTATACCTGCCACACATATTTGTACATAAGTATTAATTTATCACCCTTCTCCAATTGGATAGAATCATTATTATGAATGGAACAAGGGACGTGTACTAACATCTTTTAACAAGAAGTAGAAACTCTGATTCTATTAAAATTTGGAGAAGTGTGTCATTACTAAAACACACTTTTATGGTAGCATTTTTTTTCTTTAATTAATGCATCAACAATTCATAATTCCGATAATATTATATTTCTTCTTATTTTTAGGCTCTTAAGTTATGGTAATAATATCTAAGATACATGTAATATATATCACAACAATATATAGAGCAGATTTCAGTAGTATTTTAAATGCAGAGTTGGAAATCAGCCACAGAATTAAAAACCCAAACTTTAACCAAAATATATTCCTGTCCGCAGCAAATACGTTGTTACTTAATCATAAGCCCAATAATATCAATCCTCTATAGCAGTGGTTCCCAACCTTTTTTCTGTCATTTCCCCCCTGCACCCAGTTCAACCATCCAGATTTCCCCCTTCATGCCCCGCCCAGCCCTCATGCCTACTCGCCTGCCTCAGAAATGGGCATGATATTCCAATTCTCCCCTTGAATATCATGTCAGTGAGAAATGATATGATCATATCACAATTGAATGGCTAACAACAAATTACCGCACGTACTATGTGGACATTTTCCGCTGGTTTTAGTTAGTAGGTAGTGTAATTATTTCCCCCCTGGAAGCCTGGGAAATTTCCCCCAGGTTGGGAACCACTGCTCTATAGATTGTGCATTTTTACATGTACCAGGCGCGTAGAACAGCGTTTTCTTCAGATAGGGTTGTGGGGGGGTGGGGGTGGTAACTAAACTTTGGAAAGGCACTGACAATGGGGTGTTTTGGAGGTCTTCCCACAAAAAATTTTCTTAAGAGAAAACACCCTTAGATTCGATTTCCTGGCATCTGACAGCAGAAAGTAGAAAAAAAAATATTTTTGGACGATTTTTATGCGACCAATTAAAATTTGTACATATTGACTACAGTATACTGAAATATCGGTAAGCCTATTTGATTAATTTACCAATAAGTTCTCTTGCTTGAGGGTACACTCGGGCACACTGTTCTATCTGGTTTCTCTTCCTCTTGTTTTTTAAAGCTTTTATTGTTTATATAGGAAATATTTATTTTAATGTTGTTACAGTTCTTATAATATTTTATTTATCCTTGTTTCCTTACCTCATTGGGCTTTTCCCTGCTGGAGCCCCTGGGCTTATAGCATCCTGCTTTTCCAACTAGGGTTGTAGCTTAGCATTTAATAATAATAATAATAATAATAATAATAATAACGATATTGATTCATTGCTATAGACTCTTTCTCAATATTGGCGAAGTTAGGGCTATCCGTTTTTCAAGCCTACTGTGTTTTTTCTTAGGATTTATTATATCTTTGTTTTTCGGTTCCAATTTTATCTTTAGTTTTTTAACGGCTTTTATGTTTTTTAATTTCGTCTAATTTATAGTTTACATATGACAAATATCTAAGGTTTTTGTAAATAGTTATGTTATTTGTCTTTGGTTTTAACTGTGGTGATAAGGTATGAAGATGAAAACCTCGCAAACAGAGAGATACCCCATAGACTTGATAATACTGCATTGGTCATAAAATATCAAGGTTTTCAAGATGCCATTCTATTCGCAATTCAATCTCTCTCTCTCTCTCTCTCTCTCTCTCTCTCTCTCTCTCTCTCTCTCTCTCTCTCTCTCTCTTATATTTATATATATATATATGTATATTATATATAATATATATATATATATATAAAATATACATATATATAATATATATGTATATATTATATATATAATATATATATATATTATATATAATATATATATATATATATATATATATATATATGTATATATATATATTAATATATATATATATATATTTATAATATATATATATATATATATATTATATATATATATATATATATATATATATATATATTTAATATATATATATATTATATATTATATAATTTATATATATATAATATATATATAATATTATGTGTGTGAGTACCTTTAGAAACTGAACCTCCAACGTACATGTCAGGACCTTATCTAGGGAAGATCTTGCTCTTATTAGAAGAGCTGAAATAAATACACTTGGACATAATAAGATTGAGTGAAATTAGAAGAACTGGGGTACCTTAAATTGAGTTAAAAATGGGTCATATCTTTTGCTTCAAAGGACATAAAAGGAGCAGAGAAAGTGGAGTGGGGTTTTTTTTTAATAAACCTTGTGCAGATAACATAGAAGAATTTTATAGTATCAATTATAGATTTGCAGGATCGGTAATCAAGCTAAATAAAAAGTATAAAAGGAAGATAATTCAAACTTATATACAAACAACAGAGGAAATAAGAAAAACTTTTTAAAGAAGTCTATTTGCATTTGTTTTGTGTGATTTCTATGGCACAGTAGATCAAAGGAAAAGAGGAAAATTTGGGGTATACACAAGAAATGACAGAAGAATAATGCTTTTAGAATTTTCTGGAAAAAAAAAAAGGAAAAAAATATGAACACCTTTATTTTATGAAATTTATTATAGAAAATGGACATGGAGGAGTCCATATGTAATGAAAAACTCAAATAAAATTTATTCTCAGTGAAAAGGTTAAATTTAGTTAAAGAGGTCATAGTGTTAAACAAGTTATGTGACCATAGAATTGAGAGAAGTAAATTTGTCTGGATCTAAGGAAAGAAAGAAAAAAAAATAGAAAAAAATAACCTCTCCTCTAATAGGAGAAAAATCTGATTAGTTCAGTTTAGTTCAGCTACATGATGAAATTGAAGCAAGTAAAGAAGAAATGAACAGTAATTTAACAAAATTTGTATTAGAATCACCCCAAGAGATAGGTGGAAAACTTTCTAAACAAGATTAAAGAAAACTACTAGAAAACACCAAAAATCTAATCAGAGGAAAGATTGGAAGTGAGGGTAAAATCCAAGCGAGATTAAATAGAATTAGCAAAACAATCCAAAACAACAAATTAGAATCTCAAAACATTCGTAAACACAATCAGACTAAAATCGAGTAAAAACTTAAGAAAGAAAGAAGCATCAAGTTAATGAAAAGAAAACTTGGAACAGGGTGATAACAAATATTTGCTTCAACGGATGAAAATATATATATATATATATATATATATATATATATATATATATATATATATATATATATATATATATATATATATATATATGTATATGTAATATATATATATATATATATATATATACAGTATATATATATATATATATATATACAGTATATATTTATATATATATATATATATATATATATATATATATATATATATATACAGTATGTATATATATATATATATATATATATATATATATATATATATATATATATATATCAACAACAGAGATGGAGTGATAAAAATTACAGAGGATTTCTATACAATGCTATACAAAATAATAGATAACTGCATTTTGAAATAAAAATAATGAAACGTCTGAGCCGCTACCCAAAGTAAAAAAAAAAAAAAAAAAAAAAAAAAAAGACAAGCAGATTAATATGGCCTCACAAATTATTTAATAATAGATGGGAGGATATTTCATAGTACACCAATCGTTTGCAAGACTGCTCCATACGTACAGCTTGGAATAAAAAAAAATTATTATTTTGCAAAATGAGAGATACAAAAAACCTGAAAATTACTGCCCAGTAGGATTTCTCTCAGTAATAATCTTGTACCAACCGTGTGTATATATTATGCTTGTATCTTCGCTCTTCCCTCGCACTAAAAAGAACCAGAATAAACATGTCTGCGTTTCTCCTACGTAACATTGTCTGTTTCTCGAACATGTAATTTCCTGTTGCCTTGAGGTTTTGTATATAAAGAAGTGTGTTCTATAATAAATTAACTCGTTGCTTTCACACTGCCTTTGAGTTCACAACCTATTCTCTCGGCCCGTCACATTGGTGGAGGTAATAATTGTTAAAAGTTTATCCAGATTAAAGGAGAAGGCTTTAGTCTTCCTTGCTATATTGAATATATTAATTTAGTGGGTCTGAATTCACACGGAAGTATAACAAACGCTTCGAAATAGAGAAATGTCTCCCTCGCAGCCTCCATCAATATTGTTCAATAGAATGACAACTCGCAAACACTCGACCGCGTTAGAATAATGGAAATGATTATCTTCGAGCCTGTGAACACATTAACCGTTTATTATGCTATTTTATTGAATATTATTCTCTCCGCCGTTTATTATCATATTTTATTGAATATTATTCTCCTCGGGCAAATTTTCACGTAATGTGAAGTAATGCAAGCATATTAAGAGGCAAAAGAAAAATATATTGGATATTCAAAGCTTGGAT
>NC_090750.1:70686579-70689079 GCF_036898095.1 Palaemon carinicauda
GAGATTTTTAATGGTGTTAATCAAAGAAAACGAATTAGAAAACAAAAGATTGTATCAAAGATGAGTCTCTCTCTCTCTCTCTCTCTCTCTCTCTCTCTCTCTCTCTCTCTCTCTCTCTCTCTCTCTCTCTCTCTGACAGTAAACAGTGACACGGTAAACTAGTTCAAGAATAAGTTAGACAAGATCATAAAAATAAAAAATAAATGTTTAAAGTGAATTGCTCTACCCAAGAGCAAATGGAGTCTCCACAGATGGGCTTTGAGACTTCCAAAATCCTTATAACACCTTATAACTCTCTCTCTCTCTCTCTCTCTCTCTCTCTCTCTCTCTCTCTCTCTCTCTCTCTCTCTCTCTCTCTCTCTCTCTCGTAATCAGTAAACAGTAACACTGTAAACTAGTTCAAGAATTAGTTAGACAAGATCATAAAAATTAAAACACTAAATGTTTAAAGTGAATCGCTCTACCCAAGAGGAAATGGAGTCTTCACAGATGGACTAAAAAGTATTTGAGCCATCCAAAATCCTTATAACTCCTTGTATCTCTCTCTCTCTCTCTCTCTCTCTCTCTCTCTCTCTCTCTCTCTCTCTCTCTCTCTCTCTCTCTCGTAACCAGTAAACAGTAACACGGTAAACTAGTTCAAGAATAAGTTAGACAAGATCATAAAAATGCCTATAGTGAATCGTTCTACCCAAGAGCAAATGGAGTCTCTACGGATAGACTCAAAAGTCTTTGAGACATCCAAAATCCTTATAACAACTCTCTCTCTCTCTCTCTCTCTCTCTCTCTCTCTCCTCTCTCTCTCTCTCTCCTCTCTCTCTCTCTCTCTCTCTCTCTCCAAATGCATTCAATCCAGCATACATCTTAAAACTTTAAGTACACTTCCAATCCTCTTATCCTCTCTGAATATCACCTTCTTGCCTCTTTACATCAAAAGGTGAAGTTTAGGATGAACAAAATCTGGCGCCAGCTCTACATTAATCCTCTTTCTAGAAACTAATGGAATTAAACTCTTACGCGAAAGAAGTTCATCTGCTTAAAGTCACTTCATAAGCCTAAACTACACACACACACGACTCGTCTGCAGCGCATGCTCTTTTATATACTTTGTTGGTGCCTTCTCTTTATGTATTGGTGTTTTCTCTTCAAGTATGAAACGTTTGATATTAAATATTCTTTCTAACAAGACAGATATTCGAACAGTTAATGTAAGAGTATTTTAGTATCTTGTCACTTTCATCTGACAAATATTTTTCCTCCAATCAACCTTTTTCCTGATTTCTGTTTGTTTGTTTTTTCTTCCACGAGTTCTATGCGAGTCTGCCTACTCCGTCTTACAGCTCAACTTCAGATTAACTCATTTTACACCATCGCGTAGTGTCGTCCTCTATTATTTTTTTCCTACATTCAATTCCTTTTCTTTAACAATACATCTCTCTTCCATCTGGAAGTGGTGGTGCCTGAAGGGTACAAGCATTTAGTTTCTTGACAAATTACTAAGGACTAGATTGCTAATCCCCCCACGCCCATTTTCTTCATCTTAACTACCAGTAGAACCCATCAACTTCATGGAGGACTGTTAGGCGAAGTGCCGGGAGCAAACCACAGACCAAGCAAATGGAGCATGGTGCTGCACAGAATATCCGATAGTATTTTCTACAAAATTTATTGTAATCCCCAAGGAAAGTTCATAATCAGCAACTACATCTAGATAGTTTATACGAAATTATAATAGAACATTTATCAGCATTTTCATCTTTGTACCAGCATATACTTTTTATATGTAAACATCTTTAACCTGAAGGAGCAGGAATCTAGTTTTAAAGCAAGTAATAAACAAATATCGAATACAATAAACGAGATTCATCCTTACTATTATAATTATCACTATAGAGATAGTATTAAAATTGAAAGACGTAAAGTTGACTTTCTTGAGAGAGTCTTTTATCGGTTCTACAGTAAGACTTCTATTGTAATAAAGATAACCACCTAACCTATGATATCTATAGAGCCACTTAGAATAGTTTTCCCGAGATCTATTAAGCCTAAGTGAAGAACCCTGTGCTTCTGTTGTCGAAAGGTCGATGGGAGTCGAAGCCACAATATAACCCTCCCCCACGCCCCTAGTGCCCTCCCCATACCCATGGCACCCTCCCCACGCCCCTGGCACCCTCCCCACGCCCATGGTACCCTCCCCACGCCCCTGGCACCTTCCCCACGCCCCTGGTGCCCTCCCCACGCCCCTGGCACCCTCCCCACGCCCTTGGTGCCCTCCCCATGCCCATGGTGCCCTCCCCACGCCCGTAGCACCCTCCCTACGCCCCTGGCACCCTCCCCACGAACCCACTGAGGGATATCTCGATATTAACGTCGTTGGGAAATGAAATTCATTGGTGAGCTGTAGTTAACTGGAAGGAAATTCTTATAGAGCTTTTCTTTCCTCCTTCGGATGGACTTCTTTTTCCTGTTGGTTATATCGTTCTTGTAGGAATCCACAAATATT
>NC_090750.1:70694079-70696579 GCF_036898095.1 Palaemon carinicauda
GTAATCCCATGACCTGATGAAATATAAAATCTCTAAAAAAACCAGGAAAAGGACACATAGCTCGATGGCGCAAAGATCTGGATCAAATGAGTGAGTGAGTGAGTGAGAGAGAGAGAGAGAGAGAGAGAGAGAGAGAGAGAGAGAGAGAGAGCGAGGATAAAATTCCTAAAACAACTAGGAAAAGGAGGACTTGTAGTTCGATGGCACAAAGATCTGGATCAAATGAGAGAGAGAGAGAGAGAGAGAGAGAGAGAGAGAGAGAGAGAGAGAGAGAGAGAGAGAGAGAGAGAGAGGAGTGGCCGGTAAATTGAAACAGGAGAATGTGAAATTAATGCGGTAAATTTTCAATCCCTTTCACATTTAAGATTGTAAACATTCAAAATTTACAGAATTTTTCCTAAACAAAAAAATGCGAAATTGAATAAATGGTGAAAATTTGACCTATAGGAAATTGCTTGAGATGTAAATTTTACATCTGCGTCCACTCGCACCATAATATTCCAAGCCATTCAAGTTAGAAATGGAGCAAATTTTAATAAATAGAGGAAAAGGGCATATTGGGTTACAAAGTAATTAGAGATAATAAAAAACAGTGTTTAATGAAAGATTTGATTTATTATTATTATTATTATTATTGTTGTTGTTGTTGTTGTTGTTGTTATTATTGTTTTTGTCATTATTATTATAATAATTATTATTTATTATAAATATCATTATTATCATTATTATCATTATCATTATTTTTGTCCATCTCCGACATCATCATCGTCATCATCATCATTATTATTATTATTATTATTATTATTATTATTATTGTCCATCATCATCATAATCATCATCATCATTATTTTTGTCATTATTATTATTATTATTATTATTATTATTATTATTATTATTATTATTGTTGTTGTTATTATGGCAAGCCTATGGACCCTAATAGGGAAAACGGCCAATACAGTAAAAGATATCGAAAATTTGAGCATATATTATACATGATATTGTAACCAAGTAAAATCAATAACATGAATGACAGATGATTTCATCTAAAAAAAAATTTTATGGCCATTTAAATAGAAATACGATCCATTAACTATGGCCTTTATGATTGACTTGTAATCCCACCTGTGGACCTCCAATGGGATGAACTTGCAGTTAACTTTCCTGTTAAAGTAGAACTCAGATGTATTATAAATACCTTCATTTAAGACCAGTTGAAGATCCTAATGAATCAGTGCTGTTAAACATATGAAGTCAGTGTTGGAGTACACCAGGGGTCAGCATTAAACCCGTGTTGTTTTCTGGTGGTCATGGGTGTGTTGAGTGAAGAGATCAGAAATTAAGACTTGTGGGAATTGTTATAAATTGGTGGTTGCTGCTGAAAATGAGGAAGACTTATCGAGAAGGCTTGTTGAGTAGTGGCCAGAGACTTGAGAGCAAATGTAGATAAGACGAAGTTATGGTAAGCAGTAAAGTGGGTAGGGGCATGCAGGCAAGTAGAGGCTCGGTTATAAAACAGGTGGAAAAATTTAGATATTTGGAATCTACTCAAAGTCAGGTGGGAGGATGGGAGACTGAAGATGTGTATAGGATAAAAGCAGCCCTGGAAGAAGTGAAGGGAGGTAGTAGGAGTAGTATGTGATGATAAATGCCAATTAACCTAAAAGTCAAGATCTATAGCATAGTAATATGAATCCGAAACTGTGGCTTTAAAACGCAAAGAGGAAGCAAAGCTTGAGAGAACTGAAATGAGAATGCCGAGGTGCATTATGGGAATATCACTGGTTGAAAGATTGGAAAATTATTAAATAAGAAGAATGGCAGGTATAGTAAAGATTGCAGAGGTTTTAGGTGTCACGACTTGAGGTGGAGTGGTCACGTGTTGAGGATGGGTGGTGGGGAAGGAGTGCTTGGGAGGAACCTATTAGGGGGAGAAGATTACGGAGGTGATAAGTGTGTCACGACTGAGATAGTGGTTACGTTTTAAGGATGGATGGTGGGGAAGGAGTGAGGAGGGCTTGGGAGGACCCTGTTAAGGGGAGAAGATCGAGAGTGAGGCAGAGAATTAGATGGTGAAGTAATGTGAAGGATGATATGGAGAGAAGAGGTTTAGTTGAAGAGTATACCTTTGATAGAAGGCATTGGAGAGGGCGCATCAGGCAACCGACCCCTTAATGAAGGGATAACAATAGGAAAGATGAAGAAGAATGAATGAATGATGTATCAGTTCTGTTGACTTCATTCAGTGATACGGCACATATTCAAAATCAATGTTAACAGAAAGAGCAGAGTCCAATGAAAAAAAAAAATAAATCAAAAGAAAACTCATTTCGAAATAGCCATGTATTGTTTACCAACAGAATTGAGCGGAAATCGACCGTATAAAACCTAATGTCAAAATAGAAAAATCGGATTAGGTTGCTATGGTTAACGTATATTCTTTTTCCAGACATTTTGCCTTTCAACTATAAAACTGTATTTTCCGAAACCCATCTCTATTTTT
>NC_090750.1:70706579-70711069 GCF_036898095.1 Palaemon carinicauda
ATATATTAATGGATATCTTAAACAAGTAAATATATTCTATAATAATGTATATGTTTAAGTGTGTAACATATATATAAAATATATATATATATATATATATATATATATATATATATATATATATATATATGTTACACACTTATATATATACATAAATTAGAATATTTTTAATTGTATAATATAGGCATTGATATATATATATATATATATATATATATATATATATACATATATATACGTACATATATGTATACATATATATACATACATACATACATACATACATATATAGGTGTTTGTGTGTTTGTTTGCGTGTCTGACAGTTATCCAAAAAGTTGCGACATACACCTCAACACTATACTCATATAAGAGTCTTAAATAACATTTTCCATACAAGCCTACTAAAATCCATTTAATTCATATCGTAATCAGTCGAAATTGTAAATATAGTAATAAAAAAAATGTTATAAATCCAAACAAACTGGAAATGAGAGAAAGCAGGTTGTAAAATATATTAAGAATAAAAATACCTTCAAGATACACCTGAAAGATCCCTGCCGCGTTCGATACACGTCCATTGACTTGTGCTTCGTTAACTCCGCGGAAGGTTTAGGGCCTCTCCACAGGTGGCAAAGAAATCAAGAGCTGTTTTCACCGCACCGTAGTAGGATAACCTTTTCTTATTTAAGATGTTTCATGATTAAAACTATGGAACTATTGCTATTATTTTTATCTTCGAAAGATAACGTTTAACCAGTTTTTATTATTATTATTATTATTATTATTATTATTATTATTATTATTATTATTATTACTTGCTAAGCTACAACCCTAGTTGGAAAAGCAAGAGGCTATAAGCCCAGTGGCTACAACAGGGAAAATAGTCCAGTGAGGAAAGGAAACAAGGAGAAATAAAATATTTTAATAAGTTACATTAAAATAAATATTTCCTATATGAACTATAAAAACATTAACAAAACAAGAGGAAGTGAAATAAGATAAAATAGTGTGCTCAAGTGTACCCTCAAGCAAGAGAACTCTAACCCAAGACCGTGGAAGGCCATGGTACAGAGGCTATGGAAAGAACATTTTATAAATGTTTATTGTTAAATCTAGAAATTTTACAAACAGCAGCATCTTTTTTCATATTAGAGGTAGTAGCGATTTGAGTATCAATGACAATACTAAAAGCTTTTTTTTTTTTCTTTAAAGGTCATAGAATGGCAATGACCTTCGGAAGTTGTACGTTTCTAGTGTATGCAACTTGTCAAAAATGACGGCTAAATTTTTAGATATGCTCGCATATGCACACGCATATGTATGCGTATGTATATATATATATATATATATATATATATATATATATATATATATATATATATATATATATATATATGTCTGTATATATGCGTATATATAATATATATATATATATACATATATATATATATACACATATGAATGTGTATATATATGTCTGTATATATGCGTACATATATATATATATATATATATATATATATATATATATATATATATATAATGTCTGTATATATGCGTATATGCGTGTATATATATATATTATATATATATATATATATATATATATATATATATATATATATATACTCGCATATATGCAGAGCTACTCTTCCCTATATAATAAAGACCAAGTGTGTGTATATATATATATATATATATATATAATATATATATATATATATATATATATATATATATATATATATATATATATACACGCATATATGCAGAGCTACTCTTCCCTATATAATAAAGACCAAGTGTGTATGTATATATATATATATATATATATAGTATATATATATATAATATATATATATATATATACGCATATATACAGACTATATATATATAATATATATATATATATATATATATATATATACTATATATATATACACATATACACATATACACTTGCTCTTTATTATATAGGCGAGAGTAGCTTTAATTTCATGATATGTTTCAAGAATATAGGAAAGCGTAACAGGTCTTTTACAAAAATATTAATAACTATATAAATTGCTCTAAAAACCTGACCAAAATTATATACAGAATCAGATAGATAATTAGAAAAGTAAAAGGAAAAACCTATTGCCACGCCATTGGTAAAGGTTTATTACTTTCATAAGATAAAAGAAAGAAAAACGTTTAAAACATCAAGCTGGGTTGATATAGACCAAGTTATTTTACCATTTCGATATCAATTTATAATACTGATGGTAAACTACCTCACATCCGATTCATGAACTGCATCACTCGAACGCAAAACTAACATTGGCCGGAATGCATCAAAAGTATGCCGAAACTATGCACAAAATGTGGAGCTCGTGAAATTTTCAAAATAAAATTTGTGGGGGAAAATTGAACATACGGAAATACAGTCGTTCGGGTTTATGACGTTTTTTATCGGATTTTGAAACGTAATAGTTCTTTTATAAGCAAATGGCAACAATGCATGACAAGATATTACATTTGAATTTCATGTTTGATATATAGTATGTTTATCATCACAGAACTTATTTATTTTCAATGCATATTGGAACTTTATTTTGACACTTTATATTTTCATAATTATATCTTATATTTGAGAAAATGAAACCACTTGTTTTTTTTTAAACATACTTATTTTTTGCTCTAAATTCACCGTATATCAGAGAAGATTTATCAAAAGATACAAACCTTTTTATAGTTTCATAATTATATCTTATATTTGACAAGAAAAGGAACCACTTGCCTTTTTTAAACACTCAGATTTTGCTAGAAATTCGCCGTAAATCAGAGAAGATTTACCAAAGTCACATAACTTTATACTTAAATAATTATATCCTATACTTGACTTAAAGGAACAATTGCTTTTCTAAACATAGTCAGTTTTTGCTATAAATTCCCTGTATATCAGAGATGATTTAGCAGTCACATAGCTTTTTATACTTTCATAATTTTATCTTATATTTGACAAGAAATGGAGCCACTTGCTTTATTAAACACAGTTTTTGCTATAAATTCCTTGTATATCAGAGATTTCGCAAAAGATACAAACCTTTTTATACTTTAATAATTATATCTTATATTTGACAAAAACGAACCACTTGCTTTATCAAACAATAATCATATCTTATATTTGACAAAAAGGAACCACTTGCTTTATTGAACAGTTAGTTTTTGCTATAAATTCACTATATATCAGAGAAGATTTCGCAAAAGTCACATTTCCACTCACCAATAAAAATTTCTTTTCACTGGTAAGTCACATTGCTTTATATCAAACTCATGCTCCTCTTCACTTACACGTCCGCTCTCATTGAAATTATCTATCTTATAGTTTCATTTCTAATCCTGTCCTGCCATTTAACTCCCAATATCCTTCTGAGGACTTTGTCATACCAAGACTCATGTCCATAGAGTAACACCGATCTCACTAAACTGATATATAGCCAGATTTTTTATATGAAATTTCAGGCGATTTGATTTCCAAATTTGACTTCACCCAGCCACGTCCGCTCTCATTGAAATTATCTATCTTCTTTTCCGTCCGCTCTCATTGAAATTATCTATCTTCTTTTCCATGTAAACTCCTAGAGGGTGACGAATATGACAAGGAACCCCGTTTTACTGCCACATAAAAATCATCCCATAAACTGTTCGGAATTCCGCGATCGCTTTCGTATGACGTACCTTTCTTACAAATGAATTTCATAACCCGTATGAAAACTCGCCATCAAGCGCATTTTCGTTAAAACAGTTTCCCTCCTAAAGAACGATATTGTACTTACCCTCGGCCGCCTGATGAGCCAGAAGCCATAGCATCCCTATGCATAAGAACGAGAATGCCTTGCCCATTTTAACGACAGCATATCAGTCCTTTTATGGGAGGAAAGTTTGATCCTTGCTCTGTGTTATGTAAGACGGAGCGAGTTCTTCCCCAGAGTTTGACCGCCAATAACTGCGGGTAAAATGTGTTATATTATTTGCCTTCGATGGATTTTACGCGCGCGTAACTAAGGGTTCATCCAATTGAGTGTGTAAGTGCTTTTTGTTTAAATTGTTAAGAGATGTTGAATGTTTGTTAAGAGATGTTGATGTTGAATGTTTATTAAGAGATGTTAAATGTTTGTGAAGATATGTTTATGTTGAATGTTTGTTAAGAGATGATGAATGTTTAAATTGTTAAGAGATGTTGAATGTTTGTTCTGAGATGTTGAATGTTTGTTCAGAGATGTTGAGATGCTGAATGTTTGTTCAGAGATGTTGAATGTTTGTGGAGAGATGTTGAATCTTTGTTAAGAGATGATGAATGTTTAAGAGATGTTGAGATGTTGAATGTTTAAGATATGTTGACTGTTTGTTAGGAGTTGTTGAGATGTTGAATGTTTAAGAGATGTTTAATGTTTGTTAAAAGATGTTGAATGATTATTAAGAGATATTGAGATGTTGAATGTTTGTTA